>NC_051158.1:32488606-32667433 GCF_013339745.2 Dermacentor silvarum
ACAAATTAGAGAACATCCACATACAAGCACACAACTGCGCGCGCGCGCACACACACACACACACGCAATCACTCCAAAAGCACTCCCCATTTGGAGTGATTGCATGTGTGGGTGTGTGCGTGTATGTTTTTTGCACTCTAAATTGTTTTACCTTAATGAGTTACCAACTAGCCCTACAGCAAGTTCTGTGAATACCAGGGATGCCACCGACACCTCCCGCAGTGCCACCAATGAGGTTAATAATAATGAGGTTAGTGGTTGAAGAAATGGTTTCTTAATCTGGCTGTATCCCAGACTTAACAGCCACTGCAGTGGCACACATGACCAAAAGTGGCAGCAAAACATGTTCTCAATCAACCAATTACTTCCCACTGCATTTGCCTACTGATCACGCTCCTTACTGGATGCAGCCATTCGCCCTTTTACTTTTACCATTTTTCAACCTTGCTCCTATATGAACATGTTTCTGTAGTTTGTGCTGAATCTCCACAAAACGTTATTTCACTAATGTATTGTCCTGTGATGCATCACATCGTTTCACTACTGGGAGAAACCAGCCCTGGGATAACTACTGCCTCATACCCTTCGGTATTCTTCTAACAGTAGAGCCTTGCTTGCTTAAATGGTTTATTTTACCAATGAGCAACATATCCAGTGTTGTGTATACTCCTTAAATTGTCATCTTGTACCCTTCATGCACACATTATTTGTTTGGCTCACCACTTGGACTGCAAAAGGCAGGTTAATTGTCGGTCAGCCCATCTGACAAGCACTTGGCCCCGTTCCACTTCCTTGAATCCCATTTCTCACCCGTTGGTTAAAACTAATAAACAACTAAACACAAAGAAAAGCTCCCCAATTCTAGTGGTAGGCGGCGCCAATCACAAATTTTAATGGTGCTCGCTTAATTTTTTTCTTTTGTGTATGACGAGGGAAACACAAATTTTCCATAATCTCAGCCTAGTTATTGCAGAATGCACGAGGACAGTTATCACGTTTTGTTGCTTCAAACTATATACATATGCTGCTCATTGCTTTTGCATATCATTGGCATGAAACTTAATGCAGTTTCAGTAAACTATAAATTTGATACCACCCACTTTTATGGTATTTACTAATTATTGTTTCCTGTGCTTATCTCGGTTAATGATGACACACAACAACCTTTTGCATTTTACTTTCTGCTTTATTACTCACTTCTTTTTCATAATATATATTTACTACCTTTCTTTTATTCCTCAATAATTCCATTGTGCATTAACCTCCCATTGTCAGCTTTTATTCTACAATGCGAATTCTTCCTCACACACAAGCTCATTAATTGGACCATACAGTCTTCAATGCTTCTTTCTTCACCACTGAACGTAATCTGGCCTATACCTGTCTTGCTCTTGTGGTATGTACCTCATGTGTATGCATATTCAAGTGCATATACACTCGTAGTAGATTGTGTACGCCATTCTTTGTCAGATCATTTATCATACACGAGTTATTACACAGCTCTGGCTGATTATGTACTGTCCACTCCATTCAGACCGGTGTTTGGTGACAATTTCCACACAGCCACTCATTGAGAATGCAAGTGTGTGCGTGCACAGTGCTGACACTGGCAGTGGAATGCAGGACACTTCCCTCGCTCCATTGCTGATATGATTGAGTGGGACTTGATGTGCATCCACTTGGCTTCCTTGTCATTTTGCATGCCAGGGTTGACCGCGTGTCGACTCCTGCATCTGGGAGCACATGCTTACCAATTAAAAGCATGAAATCGGTGGTTGTCTGCACTGCCCGAGTGCTTGAAATGTTAGTGTGGCAGACTGTAAGTGGGGCTAATTAGCTAGTACTGGCTGTCAATAAACGCTCGGTTTGAAGGTTCCCATTTTTACACAATAAGTCTTAAGACGCTAGTTGTAACATGCCCAAATACTTGCCTCCCCACAGATTGCTGTCTTGTCGAATATGCAAAGGTACCTGGGCCACTGGGCATGTATGTGCCTTTACGTAGGTTGCCGAACAGGCACACAAAACAAGAGGCAAGGATTGAAGTAGGTAGCAGAAGATTGAATAAGTCGATCGGCAACAGAAGGGAGCGGAGCGTGCATTGAGCGAGGTGTGTTGGGCTGTATTGAAGTGAAAAATACATTTCAGTAAACATCAAAGGAAAGCTTTGATAATCACCTGTATGCTTCGATTCACTTACCTGTATCCTTTGGATCTGCGTATATTTTTAATCATCTGGATATTTTTGAAACTAAATTTTATACTTTGATAAATATTTAAAAACCTGTTCATTTATGTCTGATTGGTTTTAAACCTGTGGTGACATTTTTTGCAGGTGCAGGTTTTTTATTCCTATAATTATTTTTGCTTTCAATTTTGCAAGACAGGGAATGAAGTTCGGTGTGTCTGTTCATAGAACCTGCAGATTTTGTCTGTGTAAAGCCGTGACTCCATGCTGGACAGACTCAACCTCCTGTGCCAAGATGCGCATGCTAGTCTGCTTGCGAACACACAGCTAATAGGAACTCATTGTACATCAGATGTGGCCTTAGGTGAATTTATTCACCGAGTCCTTGCCTGTTCATTTATCACCGTGGCTTCTGCTTCGCGGCATTTGCGTGAAATCACTCAATACGAGATTTCCTGCTGCTGAGTGAAAGCTTTACATGAAGGTTTTCGTGTACGCTCAAGTGTGTCTCTTATTCCTCAGGGTGAAGGCAGCTACAGTGCTTTTGCACACTTACGGTATTTGCTCAGTACAGCGAACTGTCTGGGGTACTGTTAAAAAGAGTAAATAAGCAAGGCAATGCATTCTGGTTCATTTGTGTGGTACCTTGCGGAGATGTCTTGCATTCAGGTAGGTATAGTCTTCAGAGTCGCTTTTCTCTCATCAAGGGATGTGGCATGAAAAGCTTTGAGGTAGTTGCACAGAAGTCCAGAGAAAATGTTACTAGCTGCAGAGAAGTTTTCCCCTGTTGTTGCCAGAACGGTGTTTTATTGTGAAGCAAGTATCTGTGGCCGCCTACCACGTTGCCTGTGCGGCAAGTCTGCCATGTAAGGTTGTGCAATGGCTGGCTGCTGTTTGCAGTTCGTTTCTCTGGGCAAGGAAACTTTAGTTAGTGGCATGCATGCTTCTCCAGCTTCTGATGAATATAGGCTGTTGTAGTTTTCTTGTATTACACTGGTGCGCAGCATACTTACATTGCAATGAGTCCATGTCCTTGTGAACAATTCAGATTATAGCTAATTACTCTCCAAGATATATGTTGTGAGATTAGTTCAAATAGGAAGTTAAGAAACTGGTCCAAGTAGGACATCACAGATTATAAGCAGAGCTGGGAACAAACCTGTGATCTACTAGTGGGGAAGCTGAAGGAGGATCAACTCTGTCAGTGCATGAGAGCCGGCTAGCACAAAAAACTATCATTGTCTGATATACCGATAGGCTCGTGCAAATTGAGCTGGTGGTGAGGTTGGTGTGTTCTAACTGCCCTCAAGAAACTGCCTTGTGGCAAGAGGTGCTGATCTTGCTGATTGATGTCCACAACGCGGCATTCTTGAAACATAGTAGTGTGCCCTTTGTGAATGGTCATTTACATTATCTTGGCTTATGTTGTGACGCATGTCCTTGCATGAGAATTGTGCATATACGCTTTTGCAAGGAGTGTATTATGAGGCTTTTGTAGCATGTGGGTGGTTTCTCATTTGGCGCAAGTGTGATGTTCTGGTGGCTGGTATGAGGTACAACCGGAAAAGGTTGCATCCCCTGGTATGCTGTCTTTGCATATGCCCGTTTGAGCAGGCCCACATTGAACTAGTAACTTTAATTCAGTAGCATTTTCTGTGTAACGGGTCTACATGCTCCCTTGAAGTGTGCTGCAGCCACATTTCAATATTGCTGCTGCATTCCTGGTACAGTGCAGGCTTCTTTTACGCCCGTAGAAAGGGCATGCAACTTGACCACATACATAGCTTGCATTGTGTATGTGTCATTAAATGCGTGATATTGTTGCTTTCAGGCAGTTATCCGAAATGTTATGTGAGGTGTAATTAATTTGCAGTGTAGGCAACCTCGTTTTGTATAATAAACAAGAAAAAGAGGAACCGAGGGGCCTGATTTTTGTTAATCACCACAGTATGGAGCCAAGGAAAGCATAGGGGCAAATTTAATGCAGTTTTAATTTAAATGTAGAAATAATAAGCAAAAAGGAAACGAATGCGGACAAAATGACAACTTGCCGCTGATTGAAGCCAAATCCACATCCTCTGCATTAAGCGTATGATGCTCTTACCAATTCAGCTACGGCGGCTGGTAACGCCCCATTCAATTATTTTTTTGTATTTGTGTATTAGATATGTCCTCGAGAGTGTTCGCCAGCACCACTCATGGCCATGGTGTGATACAGGTAGGTTGGCAAAATAAGTGGATACTTGCAGATACTTGGCAATACTTTTTTAGGCTACATATCCAGCATATTCACTCACTCGCATTCCTATTCTAGCTCACTGACGCTCACTGGCATTACTAGTCACTTCCATTCACACTTACCAGCGCTACTCATGTTCATACTCGCGTCCAGCTCCAACTCACAGTGACCCAGTCACTCACCTATCAGTAACTAACTTTTGTTCATACTCATATTAACCTGCACTTGCTGTAGTCTACTCAAACCGGCTGGCACTCACTCCCTTCATACATACATCCATTCGAAATATTCATCACTCTCAACTGTTCTGTCTTGTGCCTGTGAAATCAGCGTTGAGGGAGTATGAATTAGGGTACTCGTGATTGAGTATGCCGAGCTATGGTGACACATTGTTTTAACCGTGTGCATATGCAGCTATTTGTCTATCACAATTTGGGAGTATATGTATTGCACGACCATGTACGTCCTGATAAGCTTCTCTTGACCAGCCAGTCGGTGCCTGGAGCTAAGGGTGTATAGAAGCATGCTCATGCAGATTCCTGCCACTACCTCAAAGTGGGGCAATTTTTTGGTAGTGGGTCCCCCCCATTTATGAATACAAAGAAATAGATTACTAGTAGTTGTGCGTCACTGGGGCAAGTGAATGGAATAATTTTCCGTCCAAGCAGAATAGAATTTCAACTACATCTGCTTGACAACACACATGGTGCCTCGTTATCTATCATCCATGTGGTCACGTAGAGGCTCCCGATTGGCATGAATGTCTGAAGACTAATCTTTAATTATTACACTTGGTCTGTGTAACGTCATGTGGTGGATGTCCTCTGTGCTTTCATAACTGAAGAAAATTTATTTCAGTGCAGGCACCAGCATTTAAGTAGAAAATAATGCGGTCACATGAGGAAAAAAAGCAACAGCAGAATACCAGAGCGATTCAAAAATGAATGCCTCCAAGCCAACTACTTTGCCAATAGTACTGCAAACATTTTGAACTCTTTTTATCATTAATGCACTGATGTTTATGCTATAGAATGTCACTTACCTCACCTTCCTATCTCTACTCGTTCCAGAGTAATCGAGCAATCCATGGCATCTAGCAGTGACGTCCGGTTGAAACAGTGGGCTGTAATTGAATTTCTGACTGCGGAAAGTTGTGGCTTGCGTGAAGATTTGATGCGGCTGGATTTTGGTCTTTCACAGTCCTTGCCCACCTCCGCACAGTGCTGATGTCAATACATGCATCCCCGTAAACAGCAATCAGGCGGCGATGAATGTTGATCGGTGCACAACCTGCCACAGTCAGAATTTCAATTACAGCCCGCTGTTTCAAACGGACGTCACCACTTAGATGCCATGGATTGCTCGATTATTCTGGAACGAGAAGAGGTAGGAAGGTGAGGCAAGTGAGATTCTATAGCTTAATCATCAGTGCATTAATGATAAAGAGTTCATGTTTGCAATACTATTGGTAAAGTAGTGGGCGTGGAGGCATTACTTTCTGAATCACCCTAGTAAAATATACGGCTACGTGTAGACATCTCATATAGTCATCAACAAAACACAAGCCAATAAAAAAAGCAACTGATTACCCATACAGTTATGAACAACTTAAAATTAAAGTATATGTGAAATAAAAGAAATACATGTTAACAGACAGTAATTTACTGTCTTTTAAAAATAACACACATTCTCACCACGGTCAACACTGCCAGTCATGTAAGTGTATTGTGAAGTTTGAAAAAAAAAAAAAAAACATGCTTTCTGTTTAGGAATACTAATCAAGTGACTTGTGAAATTATGGAAGCCTTCCACAGTCGCCACTCAGGTGACGAACGTGCGAGCCAGCCATCCATTGCACCGACAAAAAATTAAGCTCATTTTAAGTTTCTAACTGTATGTGTAAGCAGTTTTTTTTTACCACCTTCTGTTGTGCGGATGAATATACCAGATACCTACACGTGGCCATATATTTCATTAGGCTGTATTTTTGTCATGTGACTGCGTTATTTTCTATTCAAATGTCTGGCTCTTGTGCCGAAAGTAAACTTTCTCCAGTCGTGAGGGTGCTACATTCTAGTCATTTCTTTGCTTGTGTCTCATTCCTTTTGCGTATCAGTTATAATGAATCCTGTCCTACATTTGTGTCATTTTCTTACGAAAGCTCTTAGTTTGTTGGAAGTAATGCTTTGAACGCTTCAAGTTAGTAATCTATCCCTTTTAGTAATTTATCCCTTTAGCATGACTTAATGTATGGCTGTAATGTAAACCTCTCTGCTGTTTTGCAGCAGAGAGGTTTCTGGCTTTCATGTTTCTGTAAACTTGAATGTGGCATTTTGGGTGTTAGTGTTTGGATGGCACAGTACTTATGTCTCTGAATCCATTTAAGGGTCTGAATGCATATTACCTTCCCAGTGCTGGTCTCCTCTGTTGGTGTCGTCACGTGCGGTCGGGTGCAACTCGGGAAGGAAGCAGGCAGAACAGCACCGCATGCAATACAGCACTTTATACACGTGCACATTAAGAAAAATTTCATTTATTCATCAAGTGTTAGTACAGGAGGAGGTCCTAGAGTTACAAAACTGTCAGGGGGACCTCTTGTGAGTAAGTAACAATATAACAATTAGTACATTACTGGCAACGTAACAATGATAACAAAGTAAAAAATGTTTACATGAGGAACCTAAACGTCGCAGTATATGAAATGCTAGAAGAACACAAACAAGAAAGTATATAACCTACACAAACGAAAGCTGTAGAGAGAGAGGAACTTTAATGAGAGAAAGGTGGAGAGGTCGGCCTGAGTGATGAGCCTCTAGCCTGCTACTCCACGTCGGGGAAGGGGTTAGAGGGAATGACAGGGACAGGGTAGGATAATGAAGGAGGTTGGCATGACGAAGTTGACGACGAGAGCTGCTGCTAGTGCAACACACACATCGTCACTACATGGCAAATCTACCGTGTTGGAGACTGGCCGAGGCTATACTGGAGCACGATATGAAAACATCAGCACAATATCAAGAAAGACATGCATGCATAGACATTGAAAGATGCAAAATAAGTATGGTTGCACCATATAATCGAAGTATGAATGATATAATGAGCACCAAGGGCATCAGAAATAGAAAGTACACAGCATGTACAGCTACTGCAGTGTGTGACAAGTCAACACGCTAGCACCTTATACATGTCAAACACAGAAACTAAGCCCTAAAGTTCTTCACTCTGTCCTCCTGTTGTGGTTGTTTCCAGCGCCGTTTGACATCTATCAAAAGGTGCAAGGCTCTTATTGCACTGACTTATTGGTGTGTGCAGTAGCGCTGGCACAATGTCCAAGATAGAATTTACCTGGCAGCAGGGGTTGCCTTAGAAGTCAAAGCACCGTCATAGGGAGATTAAAGCTTCCACTGAAGGCCACGGGCTAGTATGGCAGATTTTGTTCAGGAATGGCTCAAGCCGTGAATGGCAATGCCTTCTGTCAATCATTTACACCTTGGGAATCCCTGGTGGTATAATGCCCCAGAGCAGAGCTGTAAGCTCATTTATTAACGTGTCCTAGCCTGTCCTCCATTATGAATTGTCCGTGCTTGTACGCCATGACCTGTCGCCATCGACAGGTGCACACTTTGCATTGCAGTTGCATATTTTTTTGTTTTCTGCCTTTGCTCAGGCTCATGTAGTCAGAAAATTAAACAGCCAGTTCATTGTCTGAATCATGTAGAGGTGGTGCTTTATGACCACTCTGCTGCAGCAGCAGCAGCTACTATAGCGAAGGCTCAATTAACAGAAATCTTTTGCATGTGCTGCTTTAGCACCATACATTGGTAAACTCACTCATGTTCATACTTTGGGTTGCACATGAAACACGGATGAAGGAAAGGACTACACCACACCAGTGCAACAGACACATTTTGCACTCATGTCGTGTACGTGCTTTCCTTTGTCCATGTGTATGTATCATGTGCAACCCAAGGTATAAATATGAACAGGTACTAACTCTCCCAGCTTTCAGTTATGCGGTAAACTCACTTACGAGTCAACTCACTCACTCAGACTTGGAGCCACCCATGAGTTTCAATGAAACCCCGGCGAGTTCGAATCAGTCTAAGTGAGTTGAGGTGAGTTGAAGTAGCAGTGATGGTGATCCCGAATAAGTGTCAGTGAATCGGAGTTTCTATAAGTCTGAGTGAGTTAGAAGCAAGTCTGAATCACACATGCTATTCTAATTGCTTTTGAGGCCAAGGGAGTTTCTGCGAGGTGAAGTTTTCATCATGTCAAGTAGACTTGTACTCGTTGCAGAAAAAAAAAGCAACTAATTAAAATTATGATTACATCACTGAAAAATGTAATCGATCATAGTGACCAAATACTGTCCCACAAAAGAACTTAAGCAATTGCTAAAATGCAATCGATTACGTTTGTGTTACTTTCCTCCCAACCTTTATCAACCTGCCCGAACGCAGTAAATAGAATGAGCTGACATGGCTCTTTCAGTGCATCTTCTTCGGCCCTTCACACGAGTATATTCACTGAAAGATTGCTAATCTTCCCTCGTTTTGTGAAGACACCAGCAGTGATAGTGAAAACTCGCTCAATGTGCGTGCTGAAGGGAAGGGCGAGGTTGCAACATAAAAAAAAAAAACCTTGTGCAAAAGATTGCGTTTGTGTCCTCTTTGAAGCGTACAGCTTCACTGTTGCCAGGGCTGGGAGAAGGCACTCCCAGTAGGGTAACTTCAAACTGAAAAAATCGTTCGAAGGGAATTTTTTGGCATTGACGTCTAAATTTGCCGGTCTGAACATCCACATCCGCGATGCTGCTGCATAGCACAAATGTTCTGCTGTAGTTTTTGCCAAATTCAAATGCTCAAAGCATTAGGTTAGTAGGCTCAAAGCTTCATTGCCTTTTACAGCTTGTTTCGTCAATAAGCCAACTGGCTACATGTAACTGGTTGCTGAAAAAAGTAATTGAATTACAGTGAGTATTACCAAGTAGAAAGAGTAATAGAGCATTTACAATACTACCAAAAGAATGTAACTGATTAAAAGTAATTAATTACATGTAACTTTACTAGCACTTGCTGTTTGCCTAGTTGGTGCATGTTGAACAGTAATGAATACAGCGCCAAAAACATGACCGCAGAAAGGGAAGGACATTTAGATCGACAGGAAGCGCTCGTCCTGTCTATATGTTCTTCCCTTTCTGCGGTCATGTTCTTGGTGCTAAATTTGATTACTATTCTACACGCAGTTTGTACGTACAAGTCTGATATATAGTCAACCTTTCTCTGCGTGCCCATGAATCGCATACGTTGAGCGCATCATTCTGCTTCGTGTAAAGTGGTCATCTGTTCGAAATTTTTGATATAAATACACTTGGATTTGTTGAATCCTACTGGCTGTGATCCAAATCCACACTTCATTCCAAACTTGCACTCAAATCCCCCACTTTGTTGCATATGCCTCCACACTGAGCAAACTTACTGGAGCATGCAATGCACTTAATATATATGAAAGGCTGTAATGTATTGGAAATCCTTGACTTCAAGCTTTTCCAGGGGCATAAGAAAACGGTTGAAATTTTCATGAGGTGCACAGTTATATCACTTTGAAAACAGCTTCCTTGAAAAGTGAACTATGTATATATAGGCAAAAGCTCATTTGCTTTATCTGTCAGAAAATCAATCAATTTGTGAGCCCATGGTAAATAAAGAAAACTCTTGCCGCCCTCTCTTAATCAAGCCCCTAAATTGAAAGGACTTTTTAAAGATTGACTTTAAACTTTGACTTTTTAAAGTCAAAGTTGGATTTCCTGTGAGCATGGTTGTTGTCACGTACGGCGTCATTTTTGTTATCTAGCTGCAGAGTGGAACCAAGACGTCTCGAAGACTCAAAACACCCCAGCATATCACAGACGAAGAATTCGCCACACTTATGCAGCCCTGTTATACTTGCAGAGCCTAATTTCATGTTAGCAAATCTTCGCGACGACATTGTCCTTTACCGGTGCGCTAAGCGATGCGAAATGCAAGCCCAGAAATAAACCGCAGCGTGTTCTGATGAAAACTGACCGTGACAAAGCGTTCCATCCTCCAAAGATTCCGTCGACACGGACGAATTATCCGTTTGCCGTGTTTTCTCTGCAGCATGAATGCTCCAATCGACTTCAGTACCTTGCGATTTCGTACCCTTTTCATGCTTTTTAAAGAGAAGCCGTGTAGTGCGCAGCGTAGCTGCATCGATATTTCGCTGTAGAGACATGCTGTTCGCTCCAACCTGTCCTAAGGCATCTCTCGGGCGTCGTTATGATGTCTACTTTTTTCCCATGTAGCCGTGTGGCCCGGATCTCGGCGTACTCAACGTTCGTCCGCGTCGCCCGATTCATGTTGTAGCCAACGTTACTATTAAAAAAAAAAAAAAAAATTACTACGTTACCTCTTGACGAAATAATCTAGTAACGGTGGTTGTGTCAGTTAGGACGGTGGGGTAAGTGGCTCCGCCACCTGTCCGCGACGCGAAGCTTTACGTTGTCGGAGATCATTCGCTTTTTGACCACTCAATGCAATTTATTGAATCGGATGTGCACCGCATTATGAATCTCAATAAAAGGACCGATGGAGAGACTAAAAGTCTCTTTACTTTTGCCAACAAAGTATGCAAACTCTTGAGTGAACAGCGTTAATTTTTGTTTGACGACTCGTCCTGAACTGGAGCAAGATGGCGATCTCCGCGGAGTCTGGAGGCCGTGCGAGACCGTCTCTAAGCATACTTACCTGGTGCCGGGATTACCGTGATCAGCTAGGCGGTGTCCCCAGGGAGAGGCGCGGGCATTGCACTGCGCTCGTGCTGACCCCTGCCACTACCCCAAACTGGGGCAGATGGGGCATGCAATTTTTGGTAGTGGGGGACTGCGTTCGCGCTATCCCCCTTCCATTATTAAATCCAAAGAAAGAATGTTTCTTACTCTACCGTGCGACTGCATGCTGGAAAGGATTTGCTGTTATCTTCGAGAGTGATAAACACAAAGAGCGGTTTGAAGATATATTGTTTTCCTACTTCCCCCCATTCCCCGCCCGTCAGATGCTGAGCCGTGCTCCTTACAAGGGCTGCAGAAATATGCATCTTTTGCTATCCACAACAACCTTTACTACTATATCGAACTGTGGAACAAACAAAACGTTTTGTAGAAGAGCTGGGAGTCGCTCAAGAGCGGCGAGTTAAATTTAATCACCATCAATAGCAGCAGCTAGCGCAGAGCAGGAAATCGGGAAAAAAAAGAAACCAGTAGACTGGTATTGCAGCAAAATGAGCACGCAATAGATTAAAAAAAAAAAAAAACAAGGTATTCTGGTTTAGAAAGAAGATAAAAAGAACAACTGGTGGAATGGGGAAATCATAAAGTCAATCGAAAAAAAAAAAAAAAGCCCATATGCCCCCCTTACACATGGTAAACCCAAGGAAACCGGCGAAGCTGAAATTTGCGGCCCCGCTATGAGCCACACGTGATTTCTTTCTTTCCTTCTGTGCAATGAACCCAGCTCCGAAAACACGATCACAGAAAGGGGAGGATATTTATACGACAGGAAGCCGCTCGTCCTGTCTTTATTTTCTTCCCTTTCTGTGGTCATGTTTTTGGAGCTAAGATTCATTACTATTGACACGTGTACTTAATCTTTTTCCGGTGACTGCGTTTCACCGTTCAACAAATGTTATCGCTCAGCGCAGGACGCGCCTGCATGTATCGGAAGTTTCTCGAATTTATCGATGGTTTTATCCGCGGTCATGTAAAGGAGTCATTTGTTCGGGATTTTTGTTACAAATACATTCGGATTTGTTGCATCCTGCTGGCTGTGATCCAAATCCACGCTTAGTTGCGTATGCCTCTACTCTGGGCAAACTTACTACAATGAGCATCCAATGCACCATATATATATATATATATATATATATATATATATATATATATATATATATATATATATACAGGGTGTTTCAGCAAACACTTTCAAAATTTATTTAAGGTTGCCTGTGGCAGATCGCCCAATTCTAGTTAATGAGCTGGTCCACTCGAAGAGGCGGACATTACTTGCACAAAAAAAATGAAATCCATAATCGACAAATTAAAAAAAATCGCTAATTAAGTTTTTAACTAATTACCTGATGGCCCATATTGCAATTTACAATCGTAGCCGCGGAGTTATTAATTCCCGAACTTTGCGGAGAAATGCATTGGCGTTTCAGTTAATTTTGTGCTTCAATGCATAGAGCGACATTTTGTTAAGAATTTAACTGGAACGCCAATGAATTTCTCCGCAAAGTGCGGGAATTAATATCTCGAAACTGGTGTCATCCTCAGAATTAATTCCAAGTTGCACTTATTTATGAATAAATAAATAATAAATAAGTGTATCCGCCTTGCGAACTCCACGGCTACAATTTGTAAATTGCAATATGGGCCATCAAGTAATTAGTTAAAAACTTAATTAGTGAATTTGTGTTAATTATTCGATTATGCATTTCAATTTTTTGTGCAAGTAATGTCCGCCTCTTCGAGTAGACCAGCTCATGAACTAGAATTGTGCCATTTGACACAGGCAACCTTTAAGAATTTTTGAAAGTGTTCGCTGAAACACCCTATATATATATATATATATATATATATATATATATATATATATATATATATATATAAAGGCTGTAATGAAGTGGAAATCCCTGGCTGCAAGCTTTTCCGGGGCATAAGAACACGGTTAAAGCTTTCCATGAGGTGCACAAGTGCACTTGGAAAACAGCTTCCTTGAAAAGTGAAGTGTGTATATATAGACAAAAACCGTATTTGCTTTATCTGTCAGAAAATCAATTTGTGAGCCCATGGTAAATAAAACAAAAGGAAAATTCCTGCCGACCCCTCTTAATCAAGCCCCTAAACCTAAACGACTTTTTAACGATATCTACAGTCAAAGTTTGGTTTCCTGTGAGCATGGTTTTTGCCACATCATCATTTGTGAGTTCTAGCTGCAGAGCCGAACCAAGATATCCCGGAGACGCAAAACACCCCAGCATATCGCAGATGACGAATCTTCGCGATGTGAAATGTAAGGCCCGAAATAAACCGCAGCGTGATCTGATGAAAACTGACCATGCGCTCACGAACTTGCGAATACTTGTGACAAATCTTGCCATCGTCCAACGCTTCCGTCGACAGGGACGGATTATCCGGTTGCCGAGTTTTCTCTGTAGCAGGAATGGTCCAATCGACTTCAATTCTCCATAGCTCGAATAAACCACCGTGTGATTTCGTACTGATTCAACCCTTTTCATGCTTTTTAATGAGAAGCCGTGCAGTGCGCAGCGTAGCTGCATGGAGATTTCGCTTTAGAGACGTTCTGTTCGCTCAAACCTGTCCTAAGGCATCTGGCGGGCGTTGTTGTCCAGTTTTTTATGTATCCGTGTGTTCCGGATCTCGGCGTACATAACGTCCGTGCGGGTCCCCCGTCGCATGTTGTCGCAGCTACGACGGCGGCGTAAGTGGCTCCGCCACCAGTCGACGACGCGAAGCTTTACGTTGTCGGAGATCATTTGCGTTTTGACCACTCAATGCAATTTATTGAATCTTATATGGATTACTCCATGAATCTCAATAAAAGGACCGAGGTAGAGATTATAAATATCCCTACTTTTGCCAATGTAGTGACCAAACTCTTCAATTGAATGGCTTATTTTTTGTTTGACGACTCGTTCCGAACCGGAGCTAGGTGGCGATCTCCGCGGAGTGTGGAGGCCGTTCGAGACCGTCTCTAAGCATACTTACCTGGTGCCGGGATTACCGTGATCAGCTAGGCGGTGTCCCCAGGGAGAGGCGCGGGCATTGCACTGCGCTCGTGCTGACCCCTGCCACTACCCCAAACTGGGGCAGATGGGGCATGCAATTTTTGGTAGTGGGGGACTGCGTTCGCGCTATCCCCCTTCCATTATTAAATCCAAAGAAAGAAGATTGTGTCTTGCCCTAGCGGGCGAACGAGAGAGAAGAACTATTATATGAAAATGGACCCCAGTCCGGGTCCACCAAAAAGAGCGAGGCCTAATCTTCAGGCAGGCCCAGAAGTTTAAGGTGTTACAAGCAGTGCTTTCATAATATCTGGGGAGGAGTCCGCCAACCACTCCTCCAGTGTCGCAGGTCTTCGTGTAGTAGGTATTTGACTGAGGCTCCCGCGCATGGCTGCATGGGCACCCGGACAATCCCACAGAACGTGGGCGTTATCCGGGAAACCACTGTAGCAGGCGACTGCATGCTTAAGGTTACTTATTAACACAAACATCGGTTGGCAGATATGATATCGAACCGGGGAACAAAAGGGAGAAGAGCTAGTAGACACTCAAAAGCGGCGAGTTAAATTTTAATCGCCAACAAGCAGCAGCTAGCGCAGAGCAGGAAATCGGCGCAAAACACACACACACACACACACACACACACACACACACACACACACACACACACACACACACACACACACACACACACACAAAAAAAAAAAAACAGTAGACAGAAAACAGCAGCAAAATAGAGCGCGCAATAGTAAAAAAAAAAAGAATGTAGAAAGAAGATAAGAACAACACTTAACTGTGGAATAGGAGAATCATAAAGTCAATCGAAAAAAAAAAAATGCCCATGCACCCCTCTCCCTGTACAGATGGTAAAACGGCGAAGCTGAAATTTGCGGCCCCGGTATGAGTCACATGTAATTTCTTTCCCTCCTTCTGTGCAATGAATTCAGCTGTGCAATGAATTCGGACAATCCCACAGAACGTGGGCGTTATCCTGGAAACCACTGTAGCAGGCGACGGCATGCTTACGGTTACTTATTAACACAAACATCGGTTGGCAGATATGATATCGAACCGGGGAACAAAAGGGAGAAGAGCTAGTAGACACTCAAGAGCGGCGAGTTAAATTTTAATCACCAACAAGCGCTAGTGCAGAGCAGGAAATCGGCGCAAAAACAAAACAAAAAAAAAAAAAAACAGTAGACTGGTATTGCAGCAAAATAGAGCGCGCAATAGTAAAAAAAAAGAAAAAAAAAGATAGGGGAATCATAAAGTCAATCGAAAAAAAAAAATGCCCATGCACCCCCCTCCCTGTACAGATGGTAAAACGGCGAAGCTGAAATTTGCGGCCCCGGTATGAGTCACATGTGATTTCTTTCCCTCCTTCTGTGCTATGAATTCAGCTCCAACAACACGATCACAGAAAGAGAAGGATATTTAGAAGGCATGAAGCCGCTCGTCTTGTATTTATCTTCTTCCCTTTCTGTGGACATGTTTTTGTAGCTCAGATTCATTACGATTGACACGTGTACTTTCTCTACGGTTTCTCAGTATTTATCTTTCTTGGGTGACTACGTTTCACCATTCAACAAATGTTATCGCTCAGCGCAGGACGCGCCTGCATGTATCGGAAGTTTCTCGAACGTTATCGATGGTCCTATCCGCGGTCTGTTGTCATCGAACCTTGGTGTAATCTGATTGCATGTATGCGCGACGTGAATTGTGTGATACTTTCTGTAAGACGCGCGGGCATCGGCGATTACTCTGGAACCTTCGGTGAATCATTTTATAAAAGCCGACGCGCTTGACCCGCTGATCAGATTTTCGACGACCGCTGACTGTGTTAGCCGCTATCGTTGTTCTTTGAGTGTAGCCTATTTTTGTGGGCACAAGCTCGCCCAATAAAAAGCTAGTTTCGTCATTCACAGTACTGCTGCTGTTTTCTTTATCGTCACTTCTACGTGACACTATTCTACATGCTTGTTACGTACAAGTCTGATATCTAGTCAATCTTTCTCTGCGTGCCCAGGAATCGCGTACGTTGAGCACATGATTCGGCTTCATGTAAAGGAGTCATTTGTTCGGGATTTTTGTTACAAATACATTTAGATTTTTGCATCCTACTGGCTGTGATCCAAATCCACACTTTGTTGCGTATGCCTCTACTCTGGGCAAACTTATGACAATGAACATGCAATGCACTATATATATAAAGACTGTAATACATTGTAAATCCCTGGCTTCAAGCTTTTCCAGGGGCATAAGAACACAGTTAAAGCTTTTCATGAGGTGCACAAGTATATCACTTGGAAAACAGCTCCCTGGAAAAGTGAATTATGTATATATAGAAAAAACCGCATTTGCTTTATCTGTCAGAAAATCAATAAATTTAGGAGCCCATGGTAAATAAAACAAAAGGAAAATTCCTGCCTTAATCAAGCCCCTAAACCTAAACGACTTTTTAACGATATCTACAGTCAAAGGTAGGTTTCCTGTGAGCATGGTTTTTGCCACGTCCATCATTTGTGAGTTCTATAGCTGCAGAGCCGAACCACGATATCTCGGAGACGCAAAACGCCCCAGCATATCACAGATGACGAATTCTCTGTATACTTACAGAACATAATTTTGTGGTAGCAAATCTTCCTGACGAAATCGTGCTTTGTCGATGCGCTAAGCGATGTGAAATGTAAGGCCCGAAATGAACCGCAGCGTGATCTGATGAAAACTGACCGTGCGCTCACGAACTTGCGAATACTTGTGACAAAGCTTTCCATCCTCCAACGCTTCCGTCGACACGGACGGATGATATATCCTGTTGCCGAGTTTTCTCTGTAGCAGGAATGGTCCAATCGACTTCAATTCTTCATAGCTCGAATAAACCACCGTGGGATTTCGTACTGCTTCAACCCTTTTCATGCTTTTCAAGCCGTGCAGTGTGTAGCATAGCTGCGTCGAGATTTCGCTGTAGAAACGTGCTGTTCGCTCCAACCTGTCCTAAGGCATCTATCGGACGTTGTTGTCCAGTTTTTTAATGTAGCCGTGCGGTCCGGATCGCGACGTACTCAAACTACCTATTCTAGTACGCTGTACTCAAACGTCGCATCGCATGTTGCCGTAGTTACGACGGTGGGGTAAGTGGCACCGCCACCAGTCGACGACGCGAAGCGCTTTACGTCGGCGTAGATCATTTGTCTTTGACCACTCAATGTAATTTATTAAATCTTATGGGCACCGCATCATGAATCTCAATAAAAGGACCGATGGAGAGAATAAAAGTTTCAATACTTTTGCATTTTAATGACCAAACTGCTCAAGTAAAAGGCGTAATTTTTGTTCGACGACTCGTCCCGAACCGGAGCGATGTTGCGATCTCCGCGGAGTGTGGAGGCCGTCCGAGACCGTCCCTAAGCATACTTACCTGGTGCCGGGATTACCGTGATCAGCTAGGCGGTGTCCCCAGGGAGAGGCGCGGGCATTGCACTGCGCTCGTGCTGACCCCTGCCACTACCCCAAACTGGGGCAGATGGGGCATGCAATTTTTGGTAGTGGGGGACTGCGTTCGCGCTATCCCCCTTCCATTATTAAATCCAAAGAAAGAAGATTGTGTCTTGCCCTAGCGGGCGAACGAGAGAGAAGAACTATTATATGAAAATGGACCCCAGTCCGGGTCCACCAAAAAGAGCGAGGCCTAATCTTCAGGCAGGCCCAGAAGTTTAAGGTGTTACAAGCAGTGCTTTCATAATATCTGGGGAGGAGTCCGCCAACCACTCCTCCAGTGTCGCAGGTCTTCGTGTAGTAGGTATTTGACTGAGGCTCCCGCGCATGGCTGCATGGGCACCCGGACAATCCCACAGAACGTGGGCGTTATCCGGGAAACCACTGTAGCAGGCGACTGCATGCTTAAGGTTACTTATTAACACAAACATCGGTTGGCAGATATGATATCGAACCGGGGAACAAAAGGGAGAAGAGCTAGTAGACACTCAAAAGCGGCGAGTTAAATTTTAATCGCCAACAAGCAGCAGCTAGCGCAGAGCAGGAAATCGGCGCAAAACACACACACACACACACACACACACACACACACACACAAAAAACAGTAGACAGAAAACAGCAGCAAAATAGAGCGCGCAATAGTAAAAAAAAAAAGAATGTAGAAAGAAGATAAGAACAACACTTAACTGTGGAATAGGAGAATCATAAAGTCAATCGAAAAAAAAAAAATGCCCATGCACCCCTCTCCCTGTACAGATGGTAAAACGGCGAAGCTGAAATTTGCGGCCCCGGTATGAGTCACATGTAATTTCTTTCCCTCCTTCTGTGCAATGAATTCAGCTGTGCAATGAATTCGGACAATCCCACAGAACGTGGGCGTTATCCTGGAAACCACTGTAGCAGGCGACGGCATGCTTACGGTTACTTATTAACACAAACATCGGTTGGCAGATATGATATCGAACCGGGGAACAAAAGGGAGAAGAGCTAGTAGACACTCAAGAGCGGCGAGTTAAATTTTAATCACCAACAAGCGCTAGTGCAGAGCAGGAAATCGGCGCAAAAACAAAAAAAAAAAAAAAAAAAAACAGTAGACTGGTATTGCAGCAAAATAGAGCGCGCAATAGTAAAAAAAAAGAAAAAAAAAAGATAGGGGAATCATAAAGTCAATCGAAAAAAAAAATGCCCATGCACCCCCCTCCCTGTACAGATGGTAAAACGGCGAAGCTGAAATTTGCGGCCCCGGTATGAGTCACATGTGATTTCTTTCCCTCCTTCTGTGCTATGAATTCAGCTCCAACAACACGATCACAGAAAGAGAAGGATATTTAGAAGGCATGAAGCCGCTCGTCTTGTATTTATCTTCTTCCCTTTCTGTGGACATGTTTTTGTAGCTCAGATTCATTACGATTGACACGTGTACTTTCTCTACGGTTTCTCAGTATTTATCTTTCTTGGGTGACTACGTTTCACCATTCAACAAATGTTATCGCTCAGCGCAGGACGCGCCTGCATGTATCGGAAGTTTCTCGAACGTTATCGATGGTCCTATCCGCGGTCTGTTGTCATCGAACCTTGGTGTAATCTGATTGCATGTATGCGCGACGTGAATTGTGTGATACTTTCTGTAAGACGCGCGGGCATCGGCGATTACTCTGGAACCTTCGGTGAATCATTTTATAAAAGCCGACGCGCTTGACCCGCTGATCAGATTTTCGACGACCGCTGACTGTGTTAGCCGCTATCGTTGTTCTTTGAGTGTAGCCTATTTTTGTGGGCACAAGCTCGCCCAATAAAAAGCTAGTTTCGTCATTCACAGTACTGCTGCTGTTTTCTTTATCGTCACTTCTACGTGACACTATTCTACATGCTTGTTACGTACAAGTCTGATATCTAGTCAATCTTTCTCTGCGTGCCCAGGAATCGCGTACGTTGAGCACATGATTCGGCTTCATGTAAAGGAGTCATTTGTTCGGGATTTTTGTTACAAATACATTTAGATTTTTGCATCCTACTGGCTGTGATCCAAATCCACACTTTGTTGCGTATGCCTCTACTCTGGGCAAACTTATGACAATGAACATGCAATGCACTATATATATAAAGACTGTAATACATTGTAAATCCCTGGCTTCAAGCTTTTCCAGGGGCATAAGAACACAGTTAAAGCTTTTCATGAGGTGCACAAGTATATCACTTGGAAAACAGCTTCCTGGAAAAGTGAATTATGTATATATAGAAAAAACCGCATTTGCTTTATCTGTCAGAAAATCAATAAATTTAGGAGCCCATGGTAAATAAAACAAAAGGAAAATTCCTGCCTTAATCAAGCCCCTAAACCTAAACGACTTTTTAACGATATCTACAGTCAAAGGTAGGTTTCCTGTGAGCATGGTTTTTGCCACGTCCATCATTTGTGAGTTCTATAGCTGCAGAGCCGAACCACGATATCTCGGAGACGCAAAACGCCCCAGCATATCACAGATGACGAATTCTCTGTATACTTACAGAACATAATTTTGTGGTAGCAAATCTTCGTGACGAAATCGTGCTTTGTCGATGCGCTAAGCGATGTGAAATGTAAGGCCCGAAATGAACCGCAGCGTGATCTGATGAAAACTGACCGTGCGCTCACGAACTTGCGAATACTTGTGACAAAGCTTTCCATCCTCCAACGCTTCCGTCGACACGGACGGATGATATATCCTGTTGCCGAGTTTTCTCTGTAGCAGGAATGGTCCAATCGACTTCAATTCTTCATAGCTCGAATAAACCACCGTGGGATTTCGTACTGCTTCAACCCTTTTCATGCTTTTCAAGCCGTGCAGTGCGTAGCATAGCTGCGTCGAGATTTCGCTGTAGAAACGTGCTGTTCGCTCCAACCTGTCCTAAGGCATCTATCGGACGTTGTTGTCCAGTTTTTTAATGTAGCCGTGCGGTCCGGATCGCGACGTACTCAAACTACCTATTCTAGTACGCTGTACTCAAACGTCGCATCGCATGTTGCCGTAGTTACGACGGTGGGGTAAGTGGCACCGCCACCAGTCGACGACGCGAAGCGCTTTACGTCGGCGTAGATCATTTGTCTTTGACCACTCAATGCAATTTATTAAATCTTATGGGCACCGCATCATGAATCTCAATAAAAGGACCGATGGAGAGAATAAAAGTTTCAATACTTTTGCATTTTAATGACCAAACTGCTCAAGTAAAAGGCGTAATTTTTGTTCGACGACTCGTCCCGAACCGGAGCGATGTTGCGATCTCCGCGGAGTGTGGAGGCCGTCCGAGACCGTCCTAAGCATACTTACCTGGTGCCGGGATTACCGTGATCAGCTAGGCGGTGTCCCCAGGGAGAGGCGCGGGCATTGCACTGCGCTCGTGCTGACCCCTGCCACTACCCCAAACTGGGGCAGATGGGGCATGCAATTTTTGGTAGTGGGGGACTGCGTTCGCGCTATCCCCCTTCAAAGAAATTCAAAGAAAGAAACATTTCACAGAGTTCTTTCACTAGAAGCTGTGACCTTGGTGGGGCTGCTGTAGTGTATATTGCTATTGGCCTCGTGCGCTACACTACCGATGGCGGCGCGGCGGACGGCGCGCCCGTGACGTCGGAGGGGGGGGGGGGGGGGGTACTCGCCTTTGTCGTCTGCTACGCTGCGGCTAGGATAGCTTCATTTTCATGATTGCTCGCGCTCTGACTGCGTGCTCGCGTAGCGCAGAGCTGTCCCATTACCATCTGTATTTTTTCCTAGTGTTAGTTTTCACATTCCCAGCACTATGAGGACAACGAACCCTGTATGTTAAATGTATCTTCCATATAACCGTCCGATGTGATCGCAAAGTGGTTCTGACGTTGCGCTGCTTAGCTCAAGGTCGCTGATTCGACCTCTTCCGTGGCGGCCGCATGTAAATGGGGCCGATTTGCAAACGCGCTCGTTTGTGCTTAGATTTGGGTGCTCGGCTAAAAAACTCCAGGTGGTCAAAATTAATTCCTCGCCACACACTACGTGCCTGACAATCGTATGGTGTTTTTGGCGCGTAAAATATCAGAATTTATTTTTTACATATATTTTTATGTTTTATATGACCCCATCTCTCGCGGGCAGGGACACGATCTCGTGACTCAGTCATAAAACATCGCGCCGAGCCAGTAAATTAGAGTCTACGCAGCTTTGGAAATGAAGCACGATCGTAGGACTCATGCGCAAAATTTTGCGTTGACAAAGCGGCATTGTAGTTGAACGCGAATTTCACATTTTGCTTGTAATTCCAGTAACTTGGGGTGCCAAATGTAAAACATTTTCTGGCAACATAAGTCTTGTTATTTTACTGAGAAGCGGTTTACCTTGAACATTAGTGGGGCACCGCGTACTATCGTTCCCAATTGCCAAGCATGCTTTGCACTATTGCGAATAAATCTCATTACCACTTTCTAGTGCAGAAAAAAATGTTTGTTCAGGTTAGCATAATACTATTTCCGTTCAACGCACTTTCCGACTACCGTAAGCCACTCGGAGAACATTATTTTATCGGCGTAATAATAAAAATATAGTGTTAAATAATTCAGGAACGCTTGTAAACATTTCGCCTTTATGCGTGTGTCTGCCTACACCCCTCGCCCCTCCATTTTCTTTGTATGTTTAGAGCTCCAGCAAATTATTCGGTATAGTTCCCAGCAAACCTAAACTTATCAATTTTCTTGTTTTTAGGTATGACCCGCTTACAGAGCAAAATATATTGGAAACGGTGATCTAAGAAAAGGCTGTCGCCTGTCATTGATTATCATCGCTAGACGAATCTAACCCGGAGAATGTGCACGCTACCCACGGTAGGAACAAGGAAAGAAAGGGTTACGCTGGGCCGACTAACATGCAGGGGCGAGGTGTATCACGGTGGGAGTAGTTCATTTTAATTAAAATTATGCGAAGGTCAGTACTGCAGCACGAGACTACGTAATTTTGTTTTGCTCACTAAATTTAACCGCCTTTGTATCAGACGTTCCAGACCACCTTTTGCTGCAATGCCGCTGAAGCAGTGCATGCATTAACGTACCGCACTTACCACCTAGTGTCTTGAAAATGGCATCAAACTTCTTTCATGATATACTTAACGCGTTGGGCAGCAACAAAATCGGAATGTGTGCGGCAAACGGAATAGGCGACCGAACACGAAGCATGCGCTGGACAGACGAACACGCTATTACAGCGCAGGCACCGTAGCTGAAGGCCAAATCCCGCAGTTCGTTGTCAAGAAGGGCCGACAAATCTTTGCGAGTGCGCCCTGAAAACGGAACAGCAATGACGAGAAGTCAATGCCGTACACGCACGTATACACACTGACGACTAGCAGACGACGCCAGGAGCAATCCACGCTGAGCGTGCTGACGACTACTCGGCTCGATTTCGCAGTTAATAGTGTCCCGGAACATTCCGTACACACTGGTCGAAAAACCTGCAGCCTCGCTTTTCAAAAACTCGAGCAGTGCACGACGGCCGACAGCTTCAAGCTGCTGCCTTCACGTAGCGAGCGAGCGCGCGGCGCGGCAGCGGAGTCCCTCCATTGACGTCACACGCGAGAGGGCGCCACTCATAGATCTCGGGGCGAATAGTGAATTTATATATTGTCATTATTGATTAAAGTAAGGGTCTTCGTCATGTTCGTCAAACAGCAAGGATACCGGTGTCTTGTTTTTGCCCGGCGCGATGGCCAAGTAGTGCGTTTTCTGCGCCAAGTCCGCGCCATCGTCATAGACTAGCGTATGAGCCACAGCATTCATGGCCGCGGCGCACTGCACGGCAGCGTCAGGATCCTGTGAGATCTCTCCCGCTCCTGCTCTCGGCGACTCGTACCCACATATCCAACGCGGGTATGAGTCACACTTACCTTCCTTCTTTTTTTCTCTGTCTCTTCTTTGTTTCCTTCTTACTTTCTTGTCCCTGGCTCATACCCGCATATCTAATGCGGGTATGCGCCACAATATGCGGGTATGAGCCACACGTGATTTTATTATCGTTAATCGTGACGTAACTGACGAGAATGTGATGCTATTGATGTCATGACCTATCAGTCGTGTTAGTCATACATTTTGACACCTGCCCTAAGACACAACTGGCGGGAAACCGCCACGCACATCGAGCCGAAATGCTGATGACGATAGTTTTTTTTCTACACGCGGACACGATCCTGGGGGAACTAGCCCGTATCAGCTTCGCTGTAAATGGTGTTCACTCTAGCGTGCGATTGCATACTTTTCTTTAATATGCCGATAACCGAGGACTTGCTAGAATCTTCGAGAGTGAGCGCAAACGAATCGGTTTGTAAATATGATATGGAACGTGGGAGCAAGACGGAGAAGAGCTGAAAAGAAGCACCAACGTTGTGCAGTCACTCGGAAACAGCGAGTTAAGTTTTAATGATCAACAGCAGCTAGCACAAAGCAGGAAATGAAAAAAAAAAAAAACACCAACACCAACAGAAGCTTGTATTGCAGCAGAATAGAGCAGGTAATAGTAAAAAAAAAAGTCGCAGTTTCGCCCGAAAGGCGGAAGCATCGATTGCGATAGCAAATTAGACAGCTATACGAAGTAAGGATAGTAGTTTTATCGGCCATATAAAGTTGTAAATATTCGCTTACTAACTACATAAACAAGCACAGTGTCACGCGCGCACAGGGTAAACATGAACACATCTCGCTCGAATGACTGCGGGAACTCGTCAAAACGCTGGAGCGACAAATCGCGCCTGCGACAGCGAGCGAACTGGCCTTCGCGCTGGCTCTCGCTTCAGCGCGAACGTCGAAAGCGCAGCGCATGCGAAGCTACCGGCACTTGGCGAATGCCCTTCGGCCGATCGCAGATAGCTTTGAAGATGAGGCCGCCGCGGGCGCACACTTCAGCCGCGTCGCAGATCGTTTTCAAGATAGCTCCGTGAGCAGCAGCCGCGTAAGCAGAACGCCCCCCCCCCTCCCCCCCCCTCCCTTCTCTGTCGCTTCCTCGCGCGTGAACGAAGAGTGTGCACCTTCACTCGCATACACAACGCACGGCGCGCGGCGACGATTTTATAATCGTTGAACTTTATACGGAACATCACGACGACGGCAACGGTGACGGCATAAATGCGCTTGGAGTATCCATATAATTGCTATCGCAATAAAATAAAATAGTATTCCGGTGAAAAGAAGATAAAAAGACAACACGTAACTGGTGGAATATTGAAATCAGAAAGGCAATCGAAAAAGCCTGTGCAAAGCATCCGGAATCCGGATAGCACAGACATGAGAAAAAGGCACAACAGAGAAAATCGATTTAAAAAATGGGGCTTATATAGCGACAGAAGTGGGAAGTCCGGAACCTGATCTAGCGGAAAATTAAAGCCAAAAATCGCTAGCTTTTAGGAGTAGGTGGGACAACCTAAAGTACTCGAAAAAGTTTTCTGAAATGACGCGAAATATCTAGGGGAAAAAATAAAATTGTACAGGCTTGTCGAGGACCAGGGGAATCGCTTGGAAGGGGAATATGCAATGAAATGCATTGCCGGAAACATAGCTGAGTCATTTGAGAGTAGTGAAAGTAGAGGCCTGGAGTGGTCGACCACAAATCCACAAACCTCAAAATTGCCCGACTGGTCGCTCGAGCCACTTTGCGTGCATTCGTGGGCATCTTTCACGCTCGGAAAAACACTTTTATGTGGCACGTATTGAGCAACAGACAGCTACGTCGGGAGTCTGTTGCTCAACAATTTTCTCACAGACACTTTTAATCTAAATGTAATATTTGAGAAGTTGATTAGTTAAGACTAGTTATGTAATTAGGCGGAATGCAAAAATAACCTGAGTATCTCCAATCGACTGTAAACAACGTTACTTTGGCTCTGTCCAGCTACGTGGCATTTGCGTTCGAATTCGGTTACATTCGTCAAAGGCAATGTGAAGGTTGGTTTGGAATAGGCACAATCTCTGTATGTGTCTCGTTTTTTTTTATGCGCAGACCGGACGATGCGGTGACGTTTAAGCACGCGAAAAGTGAGAATGGCGTCGAGGTTCTTCAAGACACCATTGAAATCACCAACAGCAGCAGCCGAACGGTCCACTTTCGGGTGAGAAGCTGTGCGCGAAGTTTTTTTTTTTTCCTTTCTTTCTCTTTTTCGATTGCCAGGAGTAAACGTCAAGAGTAACGACACCTACGGAGCACGCAGGTTGCGAACTCCGGTTTCGTTAGGACGATACATGCTTGGCTTACTTGACGTTTTAGTTAATGAGTAAAAGAAGCACAATTATATCTTGCGGAACTCGGGATATACGTGAAGTTGTTAGAATAAGTGAAGTAAATTCTGGGGACCCCCGATGGTTGGAAGTTCCGGAACCGTTAAGATTCCTTTTTTTTTTCTTGGCTTGGTCTTGTAGCCTGCTAAGTATGAAATAAATATTTGTCCAAGCGCACATTATCCGAACTCCGGCCCTTTGACTGCGGAGTATTCGGTGCTACAGTAGTTGTGTATTTTTACCGCGTGAAATGACTGGTTATTAATGCGAAAACCTTGTATGTCTCATCGTTCAGTCGACCTTCAAAGTCCTTGAGCGAAAACGCGTCGACGACACGAAAGGTACAAAAACTATCATCATCAATGGCTCATACACCCCTTATGTCTTACCTATATGCAAACGCTGAGGCAACAATTTTGATGGTGTCCGGGTCACCGTCGTCATCGTCTTCTATGAGTTAGCAAATTAAGAGGAAGAGTAAGGTGGATGACTAAGCGAATTAAGGGAGTCTGTCTTTATAGCATTGGCACTTCGGCTTTCGCCTTCAAGTCGTCTTAGGGATAACATAAGAGACCCTGTGATTTTTTTTATAACCGAGGCAATGAAGGCCGGACCTGCCGCGGTAGTCCAGTGGCTATGGCGTCGCCCTATCGAGCTCGATGTCGCGGGTTCGATCCCGACCTAGCTCTTTTCGATGGGATATTCGGGTACACGTTGGAAAACCCCAGCTTTGGAGCTGAAGTGTACGATCTTAAGGCTCAGTCGCAAAATGGCGTGTCGTTCAAGTCGCAGTGTAGTTGATCGCCAATTTTTTACATTTCGCTCGTAATTCCACTCATTTGGTGCTTCAAAAATCAAGCTGTTGTTTTCGTTGTGTGCATGTGAACTTTAGAACTGTTGTCACTGCCCTCTCTCATTATTCCTTTTTTGACACAAGTCCGAGCACATGACATTGCTTACCTTGTGCCACATCACGGCAAAATGCCATATTAGAGCGCATCTTTTGGCTCCCGTTCCTGCGGCGAGCGTCGGCGTCCCTCGTAACCGGGCGAACGAGCACAGCGAAGGATGAAAGAGCGAACGCGGAGCGCAGCGGGGGATGAAAGACGGCGATAGCGGAGAGCGCGAAGAGGGAAGCGGAGGAGGAGGTTATGGCGAGAGCGTGAGAAGAAAAGCCTAGTGCCGCGCAAGACGGCATCTGCGGCGACGATGGCTACGTGATGGCGCCTGAGTAGCGCGCGTGGTCTGTTAACCGATGACGCCACCGATACCATGTATGGAAACAAAGCGCTGCATGAGCGGAGGTCTGTCTGTCTGCTGCGGCTGCTGTGAATGGCGCCCACGCGTCACCCACGCGCTGCCTCTCGCGGTCTCCCGATTAGCGAGACAGTCGTGCCAACACTTCGCCCCGTTTGCAGCGTGCCGCACGAGACAGATTGTCCGTGCCAGCCAATATATCTCGCAAAATGAAAACACCTATAGAGCTACGCTCAAATTTCACATTAGGGAGTATCGTAATCGTCAGTGAATTGTTTTCGCTGCAGTGCACTGCATTAGTGCACCGCAGCGACCACCTAATTTCTAGAGAGCGGCATAAAACACCTTCTCTTGATGTATTTTATGCGCCGGATAGCAACGAAGTCGACATGTTTGGGGCCAAACTAGCGTGCTAGCGACCACGCAGGATGAATTTATTACAACGCACAGACGACAGCACAGGTCCAGTGCAGCAAATCGCCGCCACAAATGGCGGAGAAGCTATCATCATCAGCCTATGCTTTATGTCCACTGCAGTACGAAGGCCTCTCCCTGCGATCTCCAATTACCCCTGTCTTGCGCTAGCTGATTCCACTTTGCGCCTGCAACTTTTCTAACTTCATCACTCTACCTAGTTTTCTGCGCCGTCCTCAACTGCGTTTCCCTTCTCTGGATAGCCATTCTGTAACTATAATGGTCCACCGGTTATCCATCCTACGCATCACATGGCCGGCCCAGCTCAATTGTTAACGCGAGAGAGAGCGGTAAGGGCCCCGTGTCGCAGAAAATCCGGCGTCGGCGACCGGCGTGCGATGTCGGCGGGTGGCGAAGAAAATCATCCCCAACCGCGACCGCGCAGGCCCTCCACACGGTGCAAGGTTTTGGTGAACAAAAATTGAATTTCTCGCAGTGAAATCCGTCAGAAAAATGGTGAATTACGACTTTACCATTCGGCGTCGGATTCGCCGTCGGATTGTAATTTGAATGTACGAGAAAACCTAATTATGCTACGAGGAAACTCAAACACAAACCCCTTTTCCAGCACTTCTACCAGACCTACAGCCGCGCGTTCGGGTACTTGCGAAAATGACATCCAGATGGCGCTCGAATCCTAGGCAGGTCAAATTGGGACTTCGCCTGCTAATTCGTTTTGCACACACGCGCGCGTCGGGGCAATAGCAAACAATTAATAAAATAATAATAAAAGGTGCTAGGGCCTTCACATTTTAATATAAGGCCACTTATATTGCCTCTGGGAAAACGTCTTTCCAGCAATGCATTTCTGTTTAAAAGTGAAGCTGACTTTAAGGGGATCGCTGTAAGCTTGCTCTTTGTAAGCTGGCTTTCCCACGTTCAGTGTTGCAGTGAATTAAGCCTACTTGCCGTATGTGAACGATGCGATGCGAACGGGTCCCGATAACGCTATCGCGTTATACTCTTAAAGGCGAAGCTTAAGTGTCCTCCAATTTTTTTCTCTTAATGTCAATTAGAATATCGGCTATCCCCGTTTGCTCTCTGATCCACACCGCTCTATTCCTGTCTCGATCTTAACGTTAGGCCTAATATTTTTCGTTCCATCGCTCTTTGCGTGGTCCTTAACTTGTTCTCGAGCTTCTTTGTTAACCTCCAAGTTTTTTCCCTCTTTGTTAGCACGGTACAATGGAATGATTGTACACTTTTCTTTTCAATGGCAGTGGTAAGCTCCCAGTCAGGATTTGGCAATGCCTGCCGTATGCACTATAATGAGAAGCTATAGTGATTGTCATAACGACGGAACAAAATATATTCGCAAGATATCTACGCCACACACGCGCACGTACGCACTGGCGGCTAGCAGACGACTTGAGGGGCAATCTTGCGGCAAATAGTGTTCTGGAATATTCTACCAGAGTACCAGATTGCAGACTCGCGAGGTTTTAAAAACGGGAGAAGGGCAGCTCGACTGACCGCGTCAAGCAACCATCACGCAGTGAGCGCGTGCGGCAGCGGAGTCCCCTAGCTGACGTCACGCGCGAGTGGGCGCAGCTCCAACTTCTCAGGCTAATACATTGGCGTTTCAGTTAACAGTTTCCCGAGAGTCTCCCTTTGGGAGTTCGGGACGATCTTAAAGGCCAAATGCAACGAAAGTTTGTTCCCCATAAGGAGCCTATATTTTCAGATAATGTGTTTATAGAGAAACTTCGTGCAACATTTGACGACGTTTGAAATACAAGTGGATGCGTCACGAAGAGCTTGCAAAAATAGCCGTGTTTGATACCGAAACTAAAAAAAAAACGCCGCAATTTATGCTCACCGGAAGTGACAGATGACCCATAACAGTCGGCTCCTCGTCATGACCTCCGAGATAAGCGGCGCTCGCGGAGTGGTTAAGAATCTCTGATGCGGCGTGCTGGGACTTACGTTATAGCGACGACCACCAGGTGCACGCGTCGTCTGCTTAGGTGCCGTTTAAAGGCCGCTAAAAAAAACTATACAATTACCAGCCCTACGGCTTTGCCAAGATTGCTTCAGTGGTACTTCTTGTTGAAGTTGTTTATCACAAACTTAGCTGAAGTGAAATTTCGTTGCAGTTGCGGTTTAACTTGCATGGTTATGCAAACGCTAGAAAATTTTTTTTTGTGCAGTGAATGTTTATTATAGCGGTGCGAGTTATTCTTGTGGTCTCTTGTCTCACTTGCGCAGTTTGCGGACGACCCCGAGTTCAAATTCTCGCCGCATGCAGGCTTCATCGCGCCGCAGTCTACAACGGTTGTTATAGTGACCTTCTTCAATGGTGAGTCACTGTCAAGAATGATAGAAGCGCCGACTAATGTCGGAGAATACATAATAGGAAGTTTTGGCATGTCCGTTTATAAACGTGATGCGTTTACGGTTGCCAGAGACGTAAATGTTAGATGTTGATGGACGATTTCTAATGGCATCCTCTTTGAAACGGGACAGCTACCAATAGTCACCTGCCTGGTCTACTTGAACTAATCAAGTTTTACTACATCCGTTGCAGGCTGTAGTATTTTTCATATATCTGCTTTATATCGCCTGTTTCATTTTTTCTTACTTTTTTTTTCTGGCAATACTACAAGTATCTCTAGCTTATCTCGGCCGCTGAACAGCTGACGCTTTTATCAGCTTTGATATTCAGTGCTTTTAGAAGGTGGACGTTCCCTACGGTCGTCCTTGGGTGAATTTCTTGACTTTCCATTACAATGAATGTGAGCGACCAGGTTGGTAGCTCAACTGGTGGCACAGCGTAACCAGGTTCATGTTTGCGCTATTTCATGAATGTTATTACGTTTACGGACAAACTAAAGCTCTGTATGGATCATACGTTGTCTCGATCCAGACTTCTCAATGCTTTGGATAATGAGTTATAACCAACCCAATGTGTACATGACAACGGCGTCTTCGTGCCGTCTTGCTTGTCTTGCACATGGTGTTGGAAGTGCGTGGAATGATTCCTAAATGCATGTGCAAGTTTACTGATGAGCCTAAAACCGACGGTCTGCATTCAAAAAATACTTGTGAATAAATGCTGAATCCCGTTTCCGTCTTTTGGTACATGCATGATCAACACAGACGAAAACGAGTGAGAAGCGCGCATACACGACACACGAAATGATGATTAAACGTGGCTGCAGAATGAGTGAGTCACACGGTTTAACGTCCCAAAAGGCTATCAGAGACGCCACAGTGGAGAGCTCGGGGTTACCGTATTTATGTGAATATATGGGTCGGCCTTTTTCTTTGGGAAATGTTACCTAAAGTGAGCTATCGATCTATCCTCGTGACCAGAGAATCTCGACTTAGTTATATTTGTGAACAAAGCAAACAGAAGTTTCTTGCTGATGGAGTTCCTGCGTAAAGCCTGCCTGATGATTATAGAGAGTGGCTTTAATAAATGCTGCATGTCCGTCGCACTCGACGGCACCGAGGACGCCTGCGAAGAATCCAACGAGGATGCCGCATGTGGCATCGATTATCAAGATTTAGTAGCCGAGCTTGCGGTAAATAAATACGTGTCATGTTCTGCATGTTCTTTGTCCTTCGAAAAAAAAAAAGATAGGATTGACCTATATTTGAATGATTATTTTTCATTTCTCGGTGAGTTCACTATGTGGGGGTTGACCTATATACGTGTTCCACCTATTTTCGAGCATATACGGTAATATTGACAACCTGGGGTCATTTAATGCACACCTAATTTAAGCAAACTTTTTTGTATTTCGCCTCAATCTTGATGCAGTCGCGGCAGCCCTGAATTGAACCCATGACCTCGTGGTGGATAGCAGAACGCCGCAGCCACTGCAGCTGGTAGACAGGACGATTGCTTGATGCATACGGTTGCCAGCGTTGTTTATTTTATTAAACAAAACAAATGATTTGACACTTGCCACTGCTTTGATTTCTGCTCATATGTTGGAACAACATTGCAGAAACGAAAATAAGCGGATGTATAACTTATTATGCATTCCTCTTGGCGTCCACATCGCACCCCCCCCTCCCCCCGGCGACTAAAGAATACCAGTCTCGAAGGTCATGCTTTGCCGCATTACAAAGGTGGGAAGCGACCAGGAAACGTCATAGCCACCATGTTCTGGACATCACTCGCTGCAAGGGATGTGATAAACATAGATAAAGGAAACTTCGTAGATGCATACTGACCATTCAGTACTGACGAACCAGGAAAGTAACAGCGATAAAATTTGCATAGAACGATCAGGAGCACAATATGTGACCTTGCTGGGAAATCAAATACAAAGCACGTGGTACGCTCAAAATCAATTTTGAATAATGTTTTAAGATCATTGTGTACATTGTAGGTCATTGCCGCAACTGCATCCCGATGTCTCGGGATGCAGAATGACACTCCGAACAACATATACGTGGTGGCGCGACGTGGTGGCGCAAATTGTGCAAATTGGTGGTGCAATATGGTGGCGCCAAAGTGATCGACCGTTGCAGTGGACGGCCACTGCCAACCGCGGAGATCCTCGGTGGTACTCCGTTCCATCAGAGTCCGCAGCGAAGACCAGCAAGAAGTCGAGAGGCTTTGGAAGCGGACGCCCACGGAGCTTATTGGAGAAAAGAGGTGCGCCAGCACAGTTCCAATTTGGTGAGACGATTGTGCCTGGTGCGAGGTTATTTGGCCTCTGTCGTTGTAGCCACACGGAAAAACTCGCCTGGCCGTACGGTGAAGCGGCAATTCATTGCATCGCATTCTATTTATTTTGCCTGGACCAAAAGCTTTGCTGTAAGGGCATGTTATCAGTTTCCGCAGAAGAGAAACATTTCTAATTCATCCATTCACTCCTGACCGTTTACGGACTACCAGGTTAGGGCAGCCTTGGTAGCAAAGCGGGTATAATGATGTCGTGTAACGCTCTGCCCAACTACCATGAGTTGATTATGTTGCTGCCAACTATTTTGCACCAACAGTTGCAGAGACCATGACACTGGTCGTCTGACTGTTCTCCACACACACGCACACGCACACGCACGCACGCACACTCACACTCTTCGCTAAAATTTTGCCAGCTTGTGCGGCGCGTACGTTTGAACACGCAATACATAATTCAAGCTCACAAATTTGGTGCCGTGGCCCCTTTAAGTAGAATATTGCTCACTGCAATATTATCTTTCCGTGCTCTCTGGTTAAGTGCTGCGTCACACGTTGCCGCTTCCAGTGCTGTTGCTGCCATAGTTGCCTGGTATATTCCACAAACATTAATATGATTACGGACAAACTAAATCTTTTTTACTGTTTACAGAATACGGGAGACGTTGAGAGCAGGTGGTGCCACTTTGTGATGCTGAGTTCCACTATAGAGCACACAAAACTAAAGCTGCAACTATTCTGCATTCTGTTTAGCTGCTCGTGTAGTCAGCAGCAGCAAACGTAAGCTTATCGGGGCGAATGTTCCTTTTTCTTGAGGCAAGTACAGCTTTGCAGCACAAGAAACACGTGAGTACTGGTGATCTAATCTAGTACACTGACTGGTGACTCCTGTTTCGGGAATACCGTTTTGCTAGCTTTTTCTAGTGTAGTTATACCCCTGGTTGAATGAGCTGTGTTCCTTAGGAAGGTATGTGTAGATACCGTGCGTCCCGGCTAACGGGGGCCAAGCTGTAAAAGAAAGGCTAAGAGATACGACTATGAGACCAACGGTTTTTTGTTAGCAGTCGCCTTGCACACAATGGTGATTTTTTTTCTGTTATAATTGATTAGCTAATTAGTCCAAATGAATTGTCTAACCTTTAAATACTTGTGTAATTGCGTAAGCTCTAAAGTAAAATTGCGCATCGCATTCGAGAACATCATATTCAACATTTCTGGCTGGCTACATTTTTCCGCAGTTATTAATTTTGGCCTTCCAAAGTTGTGGTGCAAAGCACGAAAACAGTATGCAAAGTGAAGGTGGGTGCCCGCGCGTTTCGCGCGCGCGAGGGCAGCGTTATAAAAAAAAATGGCTAATCAGTGGTTGACTTGGTGACTGCGAAAAAGTGACGTGAAGTTACGGCCTGTCTCTCATTTTTGATTTCAATAATATCCACCAAAACGTTACAGATCATTTGACAGTGCTGGCTTCATTTCATATTTAGCGAAAATTATCCGAGCCATTTTTCAAACCTCGAGACATATTTTTGTTCTGGAATGATATGCAGATGGAAGTTGCAGTTCGAGAAAGACCAGCTGCTCGCCACAGCTCCATCTACGATGCCGTGTACAGGACGTGAACCACTGTCAAGCAAAGCAACCACTGGCGCTGGTGACGGAAAAGTGGAGTAACATTTTTTTAAGAACAGCTGTGCCACACATTCACATCTATAGCTGTAGCGGACCAAACCTCCATCTTGCCTGTTTCTGTACGAGGAGCTTCTCTTTTTTTGTTCAAATCGAGGGGCTTGGATGGCCGTGGACAGATTTTTCGTGTAAGCAGCGCTTTGCATGGGAAACTATAGTGGACTGACAACTTCCTTTATTTGAGTTTACGCTTTTTGAGCGTGGTGCACTACGGGACGTCAACGACATCAGTGACAGAAATACACATACAAATTGTTCTTGTTATGGGTTAATGCTGTTGCATTATTGCGTGATTCTGTTACACAATTTAAGATGCCTGTTCGCGATGTTACTTCTGCTTTTGAACAATTTTTTTGTCATCTTCGAATGTACAAAGCTTTTGTATTTCTTTTTTTTTATTCTCGCTGCTTCCGAGCAAATGTATGGGTCGAGGGACCTTAGTCAGGCAGAGTTCATCTGCCTTTAGTCCTTTCAACACAGGCAATGTATGTCTGAATAAACTGAAACTGAGACACCCAAAGTGCCTCGAGCGGGCCAGTCGCACAGCAATCTTGCGTGTATTCGCGGGCTTCTTTCACGCTCGGAAAAAAAAGAATTATGTAGCACGTATATTGAGCAACAGAAAGCTGTACTGGGAGTTTTTCATGTTGCTCTACAATTTTCTCATTGACATTTTTAATCTAATTATAATATTTGGGAAGTTGATGAATTAATTAAGACTAATTATGTGATTAGGTGGAATGCAAAAAAAAATCTGAATATCTCCAAGCGACGGCTAACAACATTACCTTGGATCTGTGCAGTTACGTGGCATATGCATATTTTAAAATCTTGGTGCATTATAGTTGGGACACCCTGTATGCCTACGACCAGGCTAAATATGTGTGCTCTCCCGGCTCCTCCCCTATCTCGGCCGTGAGGCAACGTGGTTTCAATCATGTAACCTCTAACTCTAACACGCGTGCGCGGGACGGTGGTGCGCATCAAGCGAACATCCTTCTTGACGTCCTGGCACTTTTGCCCTCGCACCCGCAGCACATCACACGACTATTAACATCGAGTGCGCTGGCCGCTCTTTCCACTCACGCTTGGACTTTATTCGGGACATCACGTCGGTGGCGAGGACGACCACAATGACGAAAATGCGCCAGGAGTGATCTGTATAATTGCTATCGCAAAAAAATTTGTTTCGCACAATCACACTTTACGTTATGCGATATCGTTGTGAAACAACAGCGATAGCCCACCTAAGAGAAATATACGTAGGTCAAAACGCATACCATAAGCGATCACTGTAATATAACACCGATGGCTTAACAATATTGTTATCTTTTAAATATGGCACTTATAACCTCGAAGGGGATCGGCCGAAGCTTGCTGTGGAAACAGTATAGAAAGTTTCTTTCCCACAAACTTAATATTAAGTGTTACAAATATGTGTGTAGCCCGCATTAGCCCAATTTATAAAGGGGGTGCTAAGGATGTACTATCGAACTACCGACCAATACCAGTTTTACCAGTTCTCTCAATAGTTTTTGAAGGGGTCATACATACTAGACTTGAGCACTTCTTCACACAGCACCACATAATCAACGAATCACAGTATGAGTTCCAAAAATGCAAGTCTACAGAGTCGGCACTACTACATACCAAAGAATAAATACTTAAGAACATGGAAAACAAATTGTACACTATAGGCCTTTTCATTGACTTGAAAAGGGCTTTTGACACGGTAAAACATGGCATTCTAGTTTCAACGTTGCAGGCTTGCGGTATGAAAGGAGTGGTACAGAACTAATAAAAAGTTATCTCACCAATGGAAAACAATATATTAAGGTGGAAAATGAGGTCTCACCAATGAAAATTGTAAAAAATGCTGTACCTGAGAGTTCAATCCTAGGGCCACTCTTCTTTATAATCTATATCAATCATCTTTGTAACATTCTACACTCCCCTAGGTTAATCATTTACCCAGATGATACCAACATATTTTTTACAGGTAGGCCACTCAGGCACCTTGAGGTTGAGGTAAATTACTACCTACGTAAATTGGAGAAATGGCTGCATCAAAATAAGCTCACGCTTAATGTAGCTAAGAGCAAGTACATAGTATTTAAGCCTATCAACAATCCGTGTAGAGACAACATTACCATCATGTTTAGGAACCAGGAGCTGCAGCAGGTTGAAACACAAAAATTTATTGGAGTATGGTTCCAAGAAAATATGTCTTGGAACACTCATGTTGACAGACTAACATCAGAACTCGGCAAGATTGTTGGGCGCATATATAAATTAAATCCATTCGTACCATTTTGGCTGACAAAGAACGTATATCACGCTCTTTTTTACTCGCGCATGTCCTATAGCATGCTTGTATGGGGTACAACAAGTGAAAAGAACTTAAACGAATTAGAAGTTCTAAAAAAAAAAAGTGCTCGGCCTATTTGAAAAATATTACCATGACCCGAGGGAAACGCCTAGCAATCCGCTGTTTACAAAACACTGTGTACTAAAAGTGAGACAAGTCTATGAATTTAAACTTTTAGTTTACATTCACTAAAACAACCTTCACTTCTCTCCGACACATGAAACTACAACTAAGTATTCACTACGTAATTAACGACTTCAGGTATCTGTCACAAGGATAGGGTATGGTAGAGCCCGAACTAAATATTGCGTGCCTGTGCTTGTAAATCGTGTCAGTGAAGAAATAAAATTTTACTTCTTAGTAACACTGTTCAAACACCACATCAAAGAACTCTTTGTGAATGGACTAATGTAGGCAGTCGACACTACCGTGTATGCACTATTACTCATGTCTATTGGCTTATGTGTATTTCATGCACATCATGTAAACAATGCTTCCAAATGCTCAGATTTATTGGTTTATAATCCTGGTTTTCCATTTACATGTTTTTTTCTCTTGTTTTATTACTTTTCTTTTTGTATGCATATGTCGCACACAGAGATGTTGTTGCCAATACACTTTCTCCGTTGTGTATGTTTATATACTTTTGCTCCTCCTTATATTTGTGTCATGGTAGATTGAATAGCACTGTATGCTAAGTTTAATTTTTGTATGTTCTAATGTCACTTATGTCACCTCGCAGCGAAGCCCCGTCAGGCCAAATGGCCTTTAGCTTCACTTCGTTTTTCTGTATGTATCTACAGAAATGAATAAACCGTTCATTCATTCAAATATTAAAGCATTACTACCAGGTGAGATGAATGGATGCTGAGACTCGTCTTTGTCGTGGACTGCAGTGGATCGCGAACACCGCTAAAACGGGCAAGTCACGGCTTCCGGCAGCGACTCTGGCTACAGAGTGTGGCAACTGGCTTCTGCGCTTCCAGCTGCAGTTCGCTGTCATAGTGATGGGTGCCGTGGTGCTATCCGCCTACTACTCGTGGGGGATTGCCAAGTCCAGACATGCACCGGACACGCCGGATTCGGCACATACAGTAAGCCAGAAGTTTTCGCTGTGAAACAGCGTTAGTCTTCCAAAGATAAACATACGGAACTTGAAACACGTTCGTAAGCTGTCGCTGTAAAAGGATAGCTGTTTTTTGTTGTTGCATATAAACTGTAGCACGTATGCGTGAAGGCGAATGAGCCGAGGTTCGGAAAGGGTAATATGAAATGACCTATTTCCTGGCTAACTTAGTAATAATGAATACTATAAACAAAGTGAAATGTACTGATGTTGATACTCGTCCTTGTTTTGCACTGTAGCGGATGTCACACAGCGCTGAAGCAAACAAGTCATCGCCGCCGGCAGCGACTGAGGCCACGGAGTGCGCGAGATGGCTCGTGCTCACAGAGCTGCTGTTGACCGTCGCCGTCGTTATGGACGCCTACCTCGCGCTGTGGCTAGTCAAGTCGAAGAAAGCCCCGGATGTACCAGATGCGCCGAGTTTGACGGACAGAGTAAGCTATAAGTCACGGCTCTAGAACAGGCTATTAAACGGCAACTCCGGCGATTTCTCGAGTTCAGCGGTTCTCCGTGAAATTTGCTGAGTGTTTTCTTGGAAAACATCAGGCTTGAGAGAGGCACAGATTTTTTTTTTTGCAAATGAATTTCGTTAATTCCCTCGAACCACCTGTGGCCTTGCCTTCTCCTCAACTACTGGTCACATTGAGTTATGACGTAATATGAGGCATACTTGGAGCGTGCTGGGAATCAACGGCAGATGGCAGGGCCGAGGAGTGAGCTAGTGATCTAGTGAGCTAGTTAACTAGTGTTTGGCGTGAGAAGTCGCTGTCGCGAAAAGTTACGTTCTACGTGGACGGGCAAGAGATGTGGGGCAAGTGGTGCTGCGTTGCTGGCTGCAAGAACTTCAGCCCTCACCATTCGCGCACACAGATTGAGCCGATGTCGATAGCGTTCAGCTGAGGTTAAGCCTATCACAGTCGCCGAGTTCTTGCGTCTAGTGCTGGCTGACCTGAACGACTAACCTGAAGCTAAGTAAGCCATTAGGATGAAGAAAACTGCTTGTCTACAGTTTCGACCATACGGAGTGGAAATAAAGGATTAATTTCGTGCAGTGTGTGCGCGCGCACACACGCACGCACGCACGCACGCACGCACGCACGCACACACACACACACACACACACACACACACACACACACACACAAAAGCGGGGATGGAAGTGCTGCACCAATTGCGCCATCTTGCGCCAAACTGTCGAGCTGCGCCAGTTTGCGCCAAAACACTAATCTCGAATGAAGTTGCCTAATTTAGCAGGGGTGTGCGTGTTCAGTAGCAACCACACAGCCATAGCGCCTAGCCCTGCAATCCAAGCCTAACCAATCCGTTTCAACGTCGGTGTCTTATATGTATATGAGTGTGGGTGTGTTTGGTGGCATAATTGTAACTAGGCCGCGAAAAAATGAAAACCGTTTTGTGCTATACAATGCATTACGAATGTCTTATACAAGGTGTCCCAACTATCATGCACCAAGATTTAAATAAGTTGAACTGGTGCTCATTTCATGGGGCAGTCGGGAAGGAAAGCTGAGCTGATTCAATAAGGTCGTACAGTTTCCTCAGCGTGTATAGCTCATCAGTTTCTTTATACATTATAGCACTTGCTTTCGCGCTCTATTGCTACATTTGCGTCTATTATAATGCGCGAACGCCATGCGTGCGACGTTCTAAAGCTATTTCGCACGTGCACCACGTCTGGTTACCGGGGTGATAGTGCGACACGCTGACAAACAACCTGCTTGCTTTCGTGAAACTCCTCGGCCACGAATATCCAATGGCAACTGCTAATCGTCACTGAAATTCGCACTTGGGCTGCACTATTTTCTGCACGTCACAACACACAAAATTAGGCTTTTGCCGCCGCAGAAAGCAAGCGAGGGATTGTAAAGCTTTGTATTTAGTCAACCTTAGCGGCCAAATTGGGGTCGTAATTAAAAGTTCGGCGACAACGTGAACCCCCAACATTGCGTTCACGGCAACGATGTTCACGATGCGAATCGCGCAGGTCGAGTCCGAAAATTTTATTATACCATCGTTCGGCTCACAAAATATTGGTTGCCGTTTTAGATTGGGTTTATGGCGTTTGTGGCGGTACCACGAATAAGCCAGAATAATTGAGCTTATCCAAAATACTGGTTGACGAAGCAGATCGGAAAGCCAGTGAACATTTTACAGCAAAGCTGTATATGGCTAGGCAAAGCGATAATCCGTCCATCTGATGTGCGCGGAAACTGTCATCTTCATCAATGGTTCGAGCGTCGTCGTCTTCTTCCACACCCGGCTCCATTGCCGCTCATCATTCCAGCGAAGTATTTCACGTCTCTTCTGTCGTAATGGGGGAGGCCGCTTTTACGGGGGTGTGAGCCATTGCTTAAGGGGGTATGAGCCATTCATTGTCTTACGTGATGGACAGATTCAATTTTAAAGCAATTTAATTTTGAAGAATTGCAAGCGGCAATGCGACAACGGCGGACTGCGAACATACCGTCAGTGACGTCATTCTCTCCGTTGCAGCCGAACGTGTGTGTAACCTCATTAAGCAACACAAAGACGTAACCAATAATAGAGAAAGACTTTAATGAACCGTCGGGATGAACCCAGTGTTAAACACCGGGGCCGCACGTTCCAGCTTTGCTGGTTAACCATCTGTATGGAGTGCTTGGGCGGTGATTTTTTATCCCTTTATTGTTTTCAAAAATATCTTGGAGTATTTTTCTCAGCAAGCGATGTGAAATACTGGCCAACATGCAATGACCAGTATGTTACTTCATATTTATTCTGCGATATTCTGCTATCTTAACTGCATGAAGGTCGCCAAGAATTAAAACTTACCAGAGGGTACTATGCGAACGGCGTTCACTGCACCTTGGTGGATGCTGTTCATGGTGGCCACTGCGAATATTTCTCGTTCGTTGGGCACAAATACGTTTAATTAGCTAACTTTATAAATTTGCCTAATCAATGAGAGGACAATGAAAATGTTGGGGATGATGTTGAGCAATGAGCGCGATAACAGCATTTAAAGTAACCTAGTATTCGTGAAGACCTTTTTTTTAACGATAAAGAATGCTTGTGAAGTAAAAAAAAATTGGATGACGCTTAAGCTTCGCTTTTAAGAGTGGAACGCGATAGCGTTATCGGGCCCCGTTCGCATTGCATTTTTGTTTCAGTGGGCTTCACCGCAACACGGAACGTGGGAAAGCCAGCTTACAAAAACCAAGCTTACACCGATCCCCTTAAAGTCGGCGTCACTTTTTAACAGAAGTGCATAGCTGGGAAGACGTTTTTCCAGGGGCAATATAAGTCGTCTTATATTAAAATGTGAAGGCCCTAGCACCTTATTAATTATTTTATTCATTGTTTGCTATTGCCCTGACGCGTGTGCGTGTCCAAAACGCATTAGGCAGGCGAAGTCCCAATTTGACCTGCCGAGGATGCGAGTGCCATCTGGATCGCATTTTCGCAAGTAAATTACCCGAGCGCGTCGTGTTGGTATGGTAGAAATGCTGGAAAAGGGGTTTGTGTTTGAGTTTCCTCGTAACAGAATTATCTTTTCTCGTGCATTCAGATTACAATCCGACGCCACCATGTCTGTAGGTTGTGGTTAGGTCGTACTTTACCATTTTTGCGTCGGATTTCACGGTGAGAAATTCAATTTTTGTTCACCAAAACCCTGTACCACGTGGAGGGCCTGCGCGCTCAGGGTGGTTCGGGATCATTTTCTCCTTCGCCAACACCTTGCGCCATGCGGAGGGCGTGTGTGGTTGGTGTGGTTGGGGATGATTTTTTCCGCCGACGATTTTACTCCGACGCCGCATTTTCTGCGACACGGGGCCCTTAATCCTATCACGTTAAAGAAGGAAACCCCACTGTGGCTGTGACAACGCACACCAAAGATTGCATCAATCTTTATGCTAATCTCGTCAAATAGTGGCAATGGGAATGAGCGTCCGCGCGTTTTGCTCGACGCGCATCTTCTGTCCTTATAAAATGTGAGGTAGCGCGATCTTGTAACGGTTCGCTTTCCAAACCGTTGCAAGACCGCGACCCAGGTTTGCATGTTCTTGATATAGGCAATGTACTAGATGGCGACGTTTTGAGACCGCTTTTATTACTGGTGTGGGGACGTACGTGTTGGCACGTGGATAAAAAAAAAATGCAGGCTTTTTTTCTTCTGTTCATTTTTTTCTTTTTGTTTTTGTCGGAAATAAAGGACCACACTAGACCTTAGGTTGCTATATACGCTGTTATCAGTCATTTGTCGACGTATTCTACAGCGTTTGAGTTGGCACCTCATTGAATAAGTAAAGTAATAAATGTTAGCTCATTAAACTTAAATATTAGTTGCATGTTCACAATGAAAAAAAAAGAAACAGAAAACAAACTCAACTAGCATTAACAAAAGCCTATCAGCATAGAGTGGGCACTGCTCGCGGAAAGCCCTCTGTTATTTTTTTTCTTGGCTATATTTAGTTGGCACATCCGGAATGTAAGTTAATTTAATGGTGGTTTCTGAGAAACCTGTAAGGCTTTCCTTCGTAGCTGCATGTTACAGTCAGGTGGGTGCCAATTTTTCCCCTGCCATGAATTTTGCTCGCCTAACGGACTTCCGCAGAATGGATTTGCTGCGACCTAATAGTGTTCCGCAAAGTCAAAGAACAATTTTTCTTCATCTGCCTGTATTTCACTCATATTGACCTTTACCAAGCTGCTCCAAGACGCCTGTTTTATTACTGCTCCGAAACGGACAACTCTTGCTCCAAACTTGCTCCAAAGTGCCAAATTTCCTGCTTCCAGAGCTGCTCCAAAACTTCCTTGGCCGCTTCCATCCTTCCAAAAAGGTACAAGCGACTACACGGCTGGCTATCAACATCGGTACGTTGTCATTCTCGTAGGCAGGCAGTGGCACTCGCCGGCACTTCTCTATAAATGAAACGTGACTACGTACATGGGCATTTTTTTAGGTATTGTTATGCTGACTCATTATTTAGCTTCCGAGGTGCACTGTTTGCCCCACATCCTAAATGGGCAGCAAGCGGAGGCCCCTTCGTTACAGCGGCGTAAACAAGCGTTCAGCTGCCAACGGTGTCAATACTGGCATCGGCGCTTCCGCGAGAAAATTACGTGCTCTCTAAATGAACGATCATATGCGCAAAGCCCTAATCTATGTCTACTTTACGGAACACATTAATTGAGTGCATGAAGAGAGTGCAAAGAATGATAAGTAGGCAGCATAACAATGTCCCCGTGCTACAGTCTCCCGCTCGCTGTTCTTGAAGGTGTGGGGTCGCTCATATCAGCGCCACTCAAGAGTGACGCAACAGTGCTTACGTGCTCAAGGTGTGCGTGTTTTGCTATGTTCTGACAATATTTGATGTCACTGATGCGCGGCTAGCATTACATTTCAAGCTAACGACGTGCGGTCGATGTACCTGCCGATGTAAACAAATGCACCGGATCGGTGCTTTGGACTATAAGCGGCGTTCTTCTGGGATGCAAATGCGGAAAGCAGGGCTCCACAACATCTCATAGTGAGTATGCGAAGCGCCTCCCTGAGAAGGGGTAAAACACCTAAAACAGCAAGCAGCATATATAACATTAGTGGTTAGGGCCGACACACAACGACCAGTGCAATGGCCAACATATGCAATGACCATTGGTCATCATGTTGCATTGTGATATGTTGCACATGGGCGCTATAACTATTGTGGTGGCGGGTCGAATGCGAACGGCGATTCGTGGCTATTGAATTCGTCGGAATCGTAACTGTCACTGTTTGACAGATCCGAAGCTGCTAGTGCAGCTGACACCGAAGGTCTGACACGGTCACGAATCAGCTGAGCGCCTGCTCTTCGCTGGTTTCGTTCGCGCCATGGGCGAGGGCAGTATGCCTTGCGCATCTGCCTTGCGCGTCTTCCTTGCGCGTCTTCCCCGCTGGTGTGCCGTTTGTGACGTCACACCAAAAGGTTCGCTCGGCTGCTCGGTCAGGTTTTGGTTTAGCGCTTTTTAACAGCGGAGCTGTTTAAGCTCTTGGTTAGGCCGCGTAGCACGAACAAAAAACTGCACCTGGCGAAGACGTCACCGCGCGTTGCTGCGCAACCACCTCGCGGAGCGGCGTGTGCTTCGCCTCCTCTCCCTGCCATGCGCATGTCAAGGCAACATGCGCACGGCAGGGAGAGGAGAAAATGAGAGCGAGAGAGAGAGAGAGAAATAAATTGTAGCAGCATCAACCAGGCAACGTACAGAGCTGCTGCCGACACCGTCCGCGTTTCCCCGCGTACGTGCCGAACGTGCGCGGTGTCCGTGACTGCAGCCGGCGCCTCTGGCGGCGGCTCGGCAGGTTTCAACCAGCCACGCCCCGGCAAGTGTGGAGGCGCAGCTTGGCTGCGACGTCACCGGGAAATTAAAGCTCGGAGCCGCCGCGAAGGCGGCATAACTCTCATTGACTCTGTGGCAAGTACATGTAGCCTTGTCCCGACCAAAGAAGATCCGGACACCCGAAGAAGAAGCCGCTCATCTTGAAGCGCGTCGCGCGGCCAAGCGAGAATCTGCGCGTCGGCGGCCAGCCGATTCGGAATACCGTGCCTAGCAGCACTTAGCATTTCCTAGCAAAACTTAGCCAAGACTAGTAAAACCTGGAAAAAGCTAGGTCGATCACCAGCTCCACTGTTTACTCCTACCTAGCACCACTAGTGCAAGCTGCCTACATTTTTTTTATTATTGAGGATTGTTTTCAAACTTGCGGAACAATTTTACTGTTACACACATGACAGGGAGATCTCGGCAACCTAAACACCCCGTTTAGGGGTGTGCGAACATTGAAAACTTTGGAATACGAATTGAATTGTGTCCTGTTCGATGCAGTCTTCCAATCGAATATTCACTATTCTTAAGTGCGAATATTTCACAAATACTTCTTGAATATTTCAAAACGTCAACTGCGCCAAAATAAACATAATACTTGACAAAAGCACGGTACATTTTCACCCCCGCGGGTGAAATGTAACTAAAATGTAAACATGAAATGGAAACATGCGAACTTGCGTAGTGGAGCAGGCTACGTCACTTAGACAACTAGCCATACTTTACAGGCTGTACATCGATCATTGGCATTCTCTGAAAAGCCCTGTGCATGCGAAGAAACTACTTGTTTGCTCCTAATGTCTCCATCTGTGCTTTTAATAAACAATGTTTCATAACGTACTCTAATGACAGAAACTTGCTAACTTTAAGAATAGTGGGATGTGAACATCGTTTGTGATAACGACTGTTCGTGATTTGAAATCTACTCGAAAAGTATTCGATTCTCTTCTGACACTATTCAATCTGTATTCAATTCGGCCTCACAAATCACTATTCAGACACCTCTAATTCCTTTACCTTGACATGGTAAAAAAAATCGCAGGAATTGCTCTTTAAGCCGTGAAACTTGTTTTGGTTCGGCTGGGGTTACGGTTAGAAAATTTAGGTTAAGCTTCAGCTTCAGAGCGAGTAATGTCGCCGTGTGAACTGGTTCAAACCGGTGGAAAGAATCGGAAATTTTAAAACTACCATAAAAAGGCAAAATAAATTTTCATCTACAAAACATGTATTGTTTTCTTTTTTCGCCACTTACGTACGTATGTATGTATGCTTGCTATATATTATTTATCGGAGGCATTAATTCACAAAGCTTGTCTTTCGTAAATGCTATTTTCCATTGAACAGCTGCTTTCGCTGATACGTGCAGCACTGCGATTTCCTGGAATCTGACCTTAGAAACAGATTTAGGGTAATAACGTTTTTGTGAATATGAGTGATTTTTTTTTTTGCAAGTGACAATTTGTTTCGAGGAAGCCTTCCTTCAGTATAGGCTACTGCCAGTGAGTGATACAGCTAACCAGCGTAGAATACTTGCGACATCACAATTACTGACACTAAGGCAGTAATTTCTTTTAATTTGCATTCAGTAATCCTAGCGCCAGTAAACAACGTGTGAGCTCACAAGGGGGCAAGTCGCCAATAACCCAAAGATGCCGTGAAGTCCGGCATCAAATTCTGTCGCTCATCAGCGATTCGGGTATTGTAGCGCAACTTAATAGTGCAAGTGATTTCCATACTCTTCCGCTAAAAGGCCGATTTTCTCTCGCTATACTGTATGGCGTTCGGGTGTAGCCATTGAAGCTACATCGGTGAAACGTCCACAGGCTATGATGGTAGATACAAAGGCGTGCCTTCTACCGTCCCATAATTAGTCCGCAACTTGTTTCGCGGTAGTTGCGATACGACCAAAATGTTCTGCAAGTAGCTGTCACCTGGTGGCTGAAAATTTTGTTTTCTAGAGACAAATGAATTTTGTAGACATATGCGCAAGATCCAGCAAGCTTTTTCTTCTTGCTTCACAGAACACACTTCGAGACGTAAGTGGGAGCAAATAGGAAATAAAAAGCTGGTAGGCACATGCTGCGAGTGTTGTCCAAGTCCAGCAAGTGTTTTGTGCAGCTGCAAGAGGAAAACGAAGTGATGCACTATATGGGGCTTTTGGTGCCGCTCTTCTAGACCGCAGAGTGGTGACAAGCAGTCTTGAGCGGTTCAGTTATTCTACTAGCGTTACAGTTGTTTACTTCTCATAACCATAGGTCGGCATACTCACTCACTCATAAAGCCTCCAGCATAGATGAAAAGCTTTTTTTATGCTTGTCTTTTTACATGCAGTAACAAAGAAACTGCGCGGCAGTTCCGCAGCTTGCGTTGTCTTGCACATTATCTTGCTATCTGTTCAAATTGTATTGCTCGCGCTGTTTAGTAAAGAATTTTCAAAATAGCTCCCGGTTTCATATATTACCGTGAGAGCAATTAGAATATAGTTGTCAAGAGGCATTCATGTTGCTTTGGAATGATGTCTTTGTTTTGCATGGAACCGTTCTGACCCGTTCAATGAATTAACCACCGCGGAACGGCCAATTAATTTCGTTCCGAGCCGTTGTGAACAGTTGGCTTAGCCGGTTCGGTAAGGTTCCACAGTTTTGCTCCTTTTAAAGTTCAGCACCAAAATGCCGGCACACATTTCGATCCGGGTTCAGATCCGCTTCAACAAAAATAAGCGGTTCAGTTGCAGTTATGGTTAGGCACCTCGCTGTAAAACGACGATAGCCTACCGAAGATGACTATTCGAAGATTGAAACACATCCCTAAGCTGTCGCTGTAAAACAACAGCGATAGCTTAAAGGGACGCTAAAGCAAAACCCTAAATCAGTTTAGACTGATAAAGCATTCTTTGAAAACTCAGTTGTCATTAAATTTGAAATAATAGATTGAATTATTAGAGGGGAAATTCAGGTCGAAGTCTCAGTTCTTGAATATCGCGCCGTAACCCCGACGCTAGTACGTCAGTGTGATGTCACGGATTTGAAAACAATTTTTTTCCTGTATTTGGGCCGTGTCTGCGTAATAGACTGCACTTGCTTACTGCAGTAATAACTCTGTGTTTGCCTGCTTGAGCTCTGTGCCGCCAGGTGGCGCCATCAAACCGGTCGTTCTAGGGAGCCTACATGTGCGCTTCCATGTAGGCTCCCTAGGTCGTTCACGTTTAGGCCTCCGGTGACCCGCAAACGATAAGAAGCTTGCGGACAAAGTAAAACTCTGTAGTAACTATTGGAAGTATCAAAACTATATTAATAAATTGAAATCAACGGATATTAAAACTCGTCTTTGTCGTGCATTGTAGTGGGCCACGTACGCCGCCAATACAAGCAAGTCTTGGCTTTCGGCAGCGACTCGGGCCGTGCAGTGCGCCAGGAGGCCCCTGCGTTCGCGACGGCTGTTGGCCGTCGTCGTGATGTGCGCCGTAGTGCCGACCGCCTATCACGAGCTGTGGGTAGCCAAGTCCACGCATGTGCAGGACGCGCCGGACTCTGCACATACAGTAAGCTATGAGCTTATCGGTGTAAAAATATCCCAAAGGGGAGCATACGGAAGTTGAAACGCCTCCTCAACCCACCTCCTGATGTATTTTTTGAAATAACGTTTCCATAACACCGATTTCTTTAACGCTTGGCAGAATTGGCACGTTAAATAAATTGCAGAAATACATACAGAATGGATGTATGTGTGCTCTCCTTATTTGGAGAGCACACACAAAGGATGTTTTTTAAAGCTAAAAAAGGCTGGCTTCACTGCACTGCTTGAAGTTGACTTCTTCAGCGGCAGTGAAGTAAAAATGAAAAGTGAATGCCTCAAACATGACATCCGTGCCCTGCGAGAGTTGTGACGCAGCCGACTACCATATTGGATTACATTTAGTTATGTAAAAGAACCTCAGCTAGTGTGCCGTTCGACGGCACCAACATTTTTCTTGTTTCAACTTTAAGAATGGTTCCTGCGAGATTGATGACGATGATGATTTAATGGCCTCCCCTTTGAAACGGGCTGGTGACAAATAGTCACCTAGCCTGCTTGATTTAATCAGGTACGCTATACAAGTTTTTCATCTAGCATTTTTGTATACATTTCATTCACCTTTTTTTTTCTACATCTACCTTGTACCTCTACCTATGACTAGAGATCAAATCAGGTCAGTATCAATCTCTTCCCTGCTTTTTCTTTCCACCAGTACTTCAAACGTCTCTTGCTTATCTCGACTGCTGACCGGTTGATATTTCTGTCTACTTTAAACCCAAGCGCTTATGGAAAGTGTATGTTACCTGCTGTTCTCACTGGGTGAATCCCTTCACATTCCATCAGGATGTCTTGAGTGGTATCCGGAGTTTTGCTGCAGCATACATGTGACTCATCTAGTTCTGAATATTTTCTCCGATATGTTTTGGTCCTTAGGCAACCGGCTCGAGCCTCAAATCTCAAATAGCAAGGGCACTGCCCTTTGTGTTATCGTACATATTTTCCTTTCTAATTTCTTTCTTCTCATTCTTGTAAATATCCATTTTCTTTTTTGTTTCCATTCTTTGCATCCAATTCACTATTTCTCTTGCTTTCTTTCTGATGACTCCTGGTTGTTTATTTACAGTTTGAATTATCCTGTACTTGGTTGCCAACTTTCTTGACCTCTTCCTCCATTCTGTGTCCACGCTTTTCAGATACGAATACTTGTGCACTCTAGCCGCCCATTTATTTTCCTCCATGTTCCTGAGTCTGTCTTCAAAACTAATTTTGCTCTGTGCTTCTCTGACTTCAAAACAGGCCCAACCCATGTCACCTTGCACTGCCTCATTTGTGGTTTTACCGTGGGCTCCCAAAGCCAACTGGCTTACTGATTTTTAGATAACTTCCAACCCCGACGAGGGCCAGTCAATTGAGTACAAGAAAACTCGCAGGTTCTCAGGCATTATTATGGATCGCGACCTCACCTGGAGTCCCCATGTCTCCTACATGAAGAAACAACTCATTTGTATTGAGAATATGTTTAAATTCGTAGCTGGAAAATCATGGGGACCATCCGTGCGCTCCATGTTACAGCTATACACGGCACTTTTTCTCGGATTCCTGCGATACAGTCTTCCTGTCTTGTCCAACACATGCAAGACTAATATCCTTGCACTACAGAGCGTACAAGCCCAAGCACTTCGGACATGTCTTGGCCTCCCGAGATGTTCATCGACAGCTGCAACGATTGTCATTGCACAGGAGCACCCGATCACCACTCATGTCATTGGTGAGATGCTAAGAGCGCAGATTCGACACAATTCACGGCTACCATCCCATAATTTAGCCGATTTGCCAGTGCGAAGACCACAGGCTACATTCTGTAGTATTGTGACAAGACATCATGCCTCAATGCCATCTGGCTTCATTAAAGATAATAATTCCTGATTTCTCTGTGCTAAACTTAAGGCCCAGATTTGTCGCTGCGTTGCCAAAGATATTCGCAAGTGCCTGTAAATAGCTTGGATTGTCCGCTAGTAGTACTATGTCGTCCGCATACACCATTTGTCCATTACGCATGTAGGATAAATCAAACCCTAATTCGCTGTTTTCCTGTCGTATTTCTATGCCCTTAACATAAAGCGTGAACAGCAACGGAGACAGGACATCCTTGCTTCAGTCCTTGGTGAATTCCCACCACTTCCTTACCTTTTCGACTTTCCCATACAATGTGTACTCGTTTGTCTCTATATATCTCCCTCAGCAGCTCCACGAAACGATCATCTATGCCTTCGCGCTTAACAACATTCCATAACAATTCCCTGTATACGTTGTCATAGGCTTCTTTAATATCTAGAAATGCTATCGATAAAGGTCTATTCTGAGCTACTGAAATTTCTATGCACTGAGTTAGTACAAACATATCATCTAAGCGTATGCCTGGTCTGAACCCATTCTGTAGTTCCCCCAGTACATCCTTTTTTTTCAACCACTTCGACAGTTCTAGTTTTATGGCTTGCAGTGCGATTCTATATATCACCAACGTTACTGTAACTGGCCTGTACGAGCTCGTTTTATCCCTATTTCCTTTGCCTTTGGAGATGAGCTGCATCTTGCTTTCGCGCCATCCAACTGGAATTTTCTTCGTTCTAATCACTTGCTCTATGGCATTAGTCAGCAGTGCCTTGCTCTTTGGACCGAGGTTTTTGATTAGCTGTATTGGGATTTCATCGGGTCCTGCTGCTGTGTTATTCGGGACATTTTCTGCTGCCTTTTTCCAATAAAATCTTTCTATGCTAAGTGTTGATCTCTCGGCTTCTCTGTTGTTGCTGGATCTGTTGTCTGAACTACTCTTTCTTTCGTGCCGAAGTTATAACGTCTGCGATGTACCGCAGTGCATCGTCTCCATCGTAGATGTTATCGTCGTCATCCCTTACAGCTGTTTGCGAGTTTTCTAGTTGGAGCTCCGAGTGCTTTTATATGGTTTCAGAATCTTTTTGGGGTGCCTTTGTCTCTTTTGCGAATGTTATGCACCCAACGTTCACTTGCACATTTAATTTTCTTTTGCATGAGCTGACTCGCAAACCTTTTCCTTTCTCGGTATTTGTTCCATTTAAGGAGCACCTCTTCTTTGTGTAATCCCAACTTTTTGGCTTCTTGATGATCCCTAGACGCCTGCTTATGCTCTTCTGTAGCTTGCTTTATTTCCTTGTTCCACCACTTACGTGATTTCTTCTTTCCAATCCAGCAATTTTTTTCCTTGTCTATCTTATTTCCTGCTGCATAACGTCGACCAGTTCCTTATATTCCCACATTGCTGCAGGAAAAGCCTCAATTTTCTTCTCTATGTTCTTGCAATATCTGTTGTTTGCTCTTCATTCATGTTTAGAAATTCTGATGCTATTGGTTCGTGTTTTGCGTTAGTATCTCTCCCAAACTATATCGTCTATGGTCGCTACCCAGGCATTTTTTTCCATTTTCGTCTATTATCATTTGTTCTAGTTGTTCGTAGACCATCTCTGAGACTAAGGCGTAGTCGATACATAACTGCCTGTTTTTGCGTTGCCACATTACCTGTCCATGACACTTATTCTCCCTGTCAACTACTATAAGGTTCTGTTCATCACATAGATCCAGCACTAGAGAACCGTTGTAATCAGTATATCCGTCTAAGTCATCCATGTGTGCGTTCATATCTCCCACTAATATCACCTGGCCCGATTTCTTTAACACATTAATATCGCTTCTAATGCAATCAACCAATTCCTTATTTTTTCCCCCGCTATCACTACCTGTCCATAGGTAAGCTACTCCCAGCCACGTCTTTTTTTTTCAAAATAGCACCATCTGTAGCTGAAAAAGAGAACGAGACGCTTGGACGTGCTCTGATTGTCTTTGGGGAGGTAAATTCGCACTTTTTTATAGTGGAATGGCCCAGTTTATGCACGGCAACCCAACCGGTGAGCAAAACATGTGGACACGCCTAGCACGTCTGCGTAATCTAAAGCGATAAGTTGTCGCTGTAAAAGAATACCGATAGCTGTTTCTTTATTGTTGCATTTTTAATATGGCATGTAACCACAATCGGCCAAGGTTCTCTGCGGTAACAATGTGACAGGGACTTTTCCCCCTGCTAACTTAGCATTTTTGAACTACTAGAAAGTGAAATGCACGGATGTCGAGACTCGTCTTTAACTTGCCACTGTAGTGGACCACCTACAGCAGTCGGAGCAACCAAGCCATCGCTGCCGGCAGCGGCTCGGGCAGTGGAATGCGCCGGCTGGCGCCTTCTCTCGCAGCTGCTGTTGGTAGTCGTCATTATGATTGGCGCCTGCCTCGGGCTGTGTATACTCAAGTCCAAGCGAGCGCCGGATGTGCCACGTACGCCAAGTTTGACAGACACAGTAAGCTACAAGCCATGGCTCTACAACATGGTTCTAAGCCACGAAACTCTTTAAGTTCGGTTTGGGTTACGGTACAAACCAACTTAAACTGGTTCATTACAGTTCGACGAATAATCGCAAATTTTAAAACAGCACGATAAAAAGGCAAGATATGCCTTTATCTGTAGAACACGCATTGCTTTATATTTTTCGACACACTCTGAAGATTGCTGCGCCTTCTTTAAGGAAGCAATTTTTTTTCTTTGCATTTAGTAATCTATGAACCAGTGAAAAGTGCCAGCGCACAATAACCGGAGTCACGCTGCCAATAGGTGAAATGCACTATTAAGTCCTGCATCTGATACTGTCGCTAATCGCTGATTCAGGCATTGTAGAACAACTTCATTGTGCAAGTGATTTCCCTACTCTTTGGCTAAAAGGTCTATTTTTTCCGACTACTGTATGACATGTGGGTGCTGCCATGGATGCTATATCGGTGAAACATCCACAGGCTGCACTATGTTGTGCATTTAAATAGCGCCAAAAACATATCCTAGCTGAGCGAGTTAGAAGTCACGAATTTGTGACGAGATTGCAAGATATACTCAGTTCGTGTGATCAGACTATCTCCCAAGCATGTCCATTTTGTGTTTTGAGAGCTTAAAAAAAATAAATAAGACAGGACTCTGTGTAATAAATTTCAGTCTGAACTCAGCGCAAACTGTCTTCTCGTGTGTCCTCATTTTTTCGCGCTGTGAAGCTACATCATGAAGGCACTGGTATATTTTGCAGTTCGATATATTTTGCTTCACATATAGCGGCACATTAATAGGCACCGTTTTGTTTTTCAGGAGCTCTCACTGACCTCCTCCTCTTGTGTGTTCTGGACGCTCGACAGCATGCGAAAAGACATGGTACGCATTCCAAAAATTACCGTGGGCTCGTGCAGCGTGCAGCAATTTGCAACGTCACTCTTCGCTTCTGTTATCACGTCGTAGGCCATGCGTGCTCTTTCTTAACCGAGTAATTATTGCGATAGCAATCATATGGACACTTCAACTGGATTTCTGCCCTCGCCGTCGCCGTCAGGTTCCCTATAGATAAAATTTTCGCCGCGCGCCGTATGCCCGAGGGGAAGCGTGCGGGGACGCGCGCTATCACGGAGAGCGAACGCACTCAATCTCCCACGCGCAAGCAAGGAAGCGGGAAGCCAGCGCCGGAGGGAGCTGGGGGGGGGCGCACTTCTACTCTGCCAGCAACCGCGCTCGTCGCTCGCTCGCACCGTCGCTTATCTCCACACGGCTCTGACCTTTATGCGCCGTGCATTCGCTGCTCAGTTTCCGTTGAAGCGATAGACCGCACGTACCTTCGCCTGCTGCTGCGGCGTATGCGCTTGCTGCCAGCGTTTTGACAGTCGTTGTCTGCAGTCATTCAGTGTGATCTATTCATGTTTGTTTGTGCGCGCTCACACCACGCTTGTTCATTCAGTTAGTAATAGTCGGGCCACATTTTCCAACGCACGCTACACATGCAATGCTGCCCGGATCGGCAGTGCAGCGCTACAGGTGTGTCCCTTCGCACGCGCTGCCCACGGGAAGCGCTTCTCATCAACACCACCGTTTCACAGGCGCCTTCTCGTGGTCATCGAGTCTCTCTTCATGTCGGTCTACTTACGGCGCAGCACACCTGCTTACTTAATCAGCTCATGTTTACTACAATTCATATTGCTACCAAAGCCGCTCACCTTACTTCGTATGGCATTGGTGTATTGCTATCGCATTCATTGCTTCGCCCTTAGGGCGAAACTGTGACCATTTTTTTTTTACAACTAGAAGTTGCTGTCATTAAACGTACTTAAACCGTGCTACGCAGAAAGGTTTCCGGCTTTTCAGAAGTGTAGGATGGGCACGTAGTATACTGCGGCAGAAGTAGTTACCTACGTGAATACTGGAAGAACTGCTAGAAGAAACACAAAGTATTGGCCAAGTTTAGTTTAGTCTGAATGAAAAGTTTACCGGTTTTGTAGTTTGGTAGTCTCACTTAAAATCAACATTTACAGATTAGGTGTCCATTCCATTCCCATTCCATCTGTCCGACTGGTGCGCCCACTCCACTCCCATTAGATTCCTGGTGTTAAAAAAGTGTGGAATGAATCCAGAATCATTCAAACTTCGGGGTTGCCACTCCGCAACGCTGCACAACGCATGCACACAACATACACAAAACACACCGCTCAACCAACACTCGACTAATGTGTCTCATTGAGGCTAGTGTCCCTAAGGGAACTGAAAAGTCTCTTTGTTGTGTGCCTTAGCTCACGGGAGTACAGTGATTGTGGAATGTTCAGCGCGGACATTAAGGCCGTTCTTTGTAGGGTAAATAACATGCAAGCACAGATAAAGTGGGCATTGTTGTCCCGCACTTTGCACTCGAGGCACAGTGGCGACCTCATGCATTTTGATTTTAAATAGGAAATGTTTGGTGTTTGCAACGTTTAGACGAACTCGGTGTAGACATGCCCGATCGTGCCTGTTGGCCACATGGCATGCGAAACTCGCACATAGGATTGTGAGTGCAAATAAATTATACCCGTACTGCTGCTCCGAGTCAGTCCAGACAGCATGCTGCGCGGGCCGCGCAACAAAAGAGCTGATCCAAGAGAAAGTTACCATATTTATTCGATTATAAGGCAGTCATGATTTAAGGCGAGGGTGCTGTCGGGGGACCCAAGAAAAAACCAAAAAACAAAAAATGGAGTATGCACACCAATATACAGCGATACAGAGTGGCCGATGGATTATCGAGATTCGGCGGGGATCGCCTGAAATCTTGAATTACTAACATGACCAAAATGCAAAATGGCGATCATGAAATAGGTGGCGAAGCAAACTTCAACACGTGGAGTGCGGGTTATATGCGAAATTTGCCTTCAGGTGAGGCTTCATGGCAACGTGAATTTCCCCTTATAGTGTGGCTTCATGCAACATGGCACTCGCTGCCGTAAAGCCACACTGTCAGGTGAAATTCTCGCTGCCATGAAGCCGCACCTAAAGGCAAAATTCACGTACAAGGCGGGAGGTGACTCCGAGGCTAAAATTTCGGGGAAATAACCTCGCCTTATATTCGAATAAATACAGTTTTGAGGAGTAGCTCTGTGGAGTTATGTGCTGAATCAACAGCGCGGTCTGCATGTACATTGCCCGCTACTCCGCAATGCGAAGGCAACCACTGCAGAGCAAGGCTGTGCTGCATATACCACAATCAGTTTCTGTGTGCGTGCAGTTTATGTCGTAGATGGTGTGGTTGTTGGATGTGGTGATTTCAGGGATAACAGGGCACCGCGTGAGCCTGCGGAGATCACTAGCTGTTTGAAGATGTAAGTGAAAGCTACTCGTACTGCCAGCTCCGTGGCAATGGAACAGGTCCTGTTGGTCAGCTTTGCAGAATCATTGACGCCTGCTGATAGAATCCACACAGCTCTGATATGGACGAATGAGAGCGCGCTGCAAGACATAAGTGGGAACAAGTGGGAAATGGATAGCTTTGAGGCACGTGTTGGTTACGAGCATTGTCCCAGTTCGGCGAGTGACTTGTACAACTGCAAGAGAAAAATAAAGTGTCTCTGCTGCGTCCATGACGCTTTGGTGACGCTTTTTAGACTGCGGAGGTGTGACAAGCAGTTTCGAACGTTATTCTCCTTGTGTTATACTTAATTCCCACCCAGCACGTAACTAGTAAATCATTCTAAAAAGTCCAGTAAATATTTTATGGGCATCGACACGTTTATTTATTGTACACAATGTTGTCACGTTGTAGTGACGGTGAGGAAGCACAGTGGCACAACGCAAGTCACGAAATAAGCTGTTTATTAGGTGAACCTGTGCACAGCGAAACAGGTAACACTCAGCGCAATGATAGCGGAGCGCATGCTCGTCGAGCGTCGGAAATCTTATTAGCGGGTTAAGTGCGTCGGCTTTTATACATGACTCGCCGAATGTTCCAGCGTAGTTGCTGGTGCTCGCATAACTTCCAGAAAGTGCAACACTAATCGCGTCACGCATACAATCTGATTACGCAAGGCTCGATGAGAACATACACAACACATAGAATCAACAATAGCATTCTGTTACGTTCCAAATCACGCAGGTGTGTCTTGTGTTGAGCCATAAAACATTGAAGTTGTGAGCAGATGAAAAGCAATCCCGGGAAAAGGATGAAGTGCACGTGTCAATGTGTGCTATAGTAAAAAAATAACGCATACGCAGGAAGATATGATACTAAGGATGGATTTCAGCTTGCATGCAATGATTACATGGATTGTGGTACACTTCTGTGCACTTCGCGGCTTTGCTGAGTAAAAAGAGCTCTGCAAGAGGACGTAATATAGAGTCCCAGCACTCTGACTGTTACACTGGCTAGTCGAGATGTACTTGGGTCTTAAAAAAGCTATTTTCATGCTGACTTGCTTAGCAGGCACGTAGAGAGGGTTATAACAGCAAGGGAGTGGAACTCGGGTGTTGGCGTCTTTTCTTTCTCGCAATATTTGAGGGCACTAGCTGCATCGCTTGCACATGAAAAGCGGGAAGCGTCGAAACAAGCCGTGATGTGTTTCGTGGCGTTGTACAGTCACGTTCAGTTGGCTGATATCTCTCGAATAGGCACACCTTGTATACCGCGTGTATAATTTCTCCGTGACACCCGGAAGCGCAGCTTTCTTGGAATACTATGCTTACACTATAGGTCTGCAGGGCTGGCAATCACGCTGGCTAGATCTGTAGCAACTCTACTATTAATTTATTACTTTGCCATGGAGCTCCTTGTAACTAGTTCCCCTGCTCGGACAAAAGAAAATGGCTTTCAAAACGCCCACCTTCTGGCAGAGGCTTTTTATAGAGCAACGTTGAGATGCGAAGTAGACGAGGCTTGAATACTACTATATTATTTCATGCTTGTTATACACGCTGTAGACAAAGTTTGCTTAACCAGCCATAAAACCTCCAGCACAGATGAAAAAACTATTTGCGGGCTTTTCGTTATACATGCTCTAACGAAGGAACTGCGCGACAGATCCGGAGCTTGACTCATTTCACAGAATATCTTGTTCAATTTGCATTGCTCAGGCTCATGGAATAGCGAGAATTTTCAAAATAGCAGCGAATTTAATATTGCTGTGAGATTAGTTAGAATATATCTGTTAGAAGCATTTATATTGTTAGGAACGGTTGCTTTGTTTTGCATGGAACCGCTCTGAACCGTTCAACGAATTAACCACCGCGGAAGAGCTAATAGATTTCGTTTCGAGCCATTATGAAACAGTTGGTTGAACCTGTTCGGAACTGTCCCACTATTTTGCTCCTGTTAGGTTGAGCACCAAAATCGTGACACACATTCCAGTTTGGCTTCTGTAACAGTTCGACAAAGATAAGCGGTTCGACGCCTGGCTGTGAAACGACAACGATAGCCTACCGAAGATGATTATACGGAGATTGAAACGCGTCCGTAAGCTATCGCTGTAAAATAACGGCGATAGCCTAAAGCATTTCTACTTTTTAAATATGGTACACGCCCACAAAGGGGGGTTTGTTTGGCCGGGGTTCACAGTGCAAACTACACGAAGTGGCTTTTGTACAGCTTAATTCATGTTCGATGTTACAAACATTGTTGACAAAGGGATGTGTACGGATGTTGGAGACTCGCCTTTTTAATGCGATAACGTTAAGGGCTTTGTGTCGCAGAAAATCCGGTGTCGGCGTCCGGTGCCGGCGTCCAGTGAGTGAATATTCCCGTATATATTTAGGTATATGTACATGCCACGCCTTGCTATGTGGCATGCGGTATATGCGGGTTATATTGCCAGAGCATTCTATCACTGAAGTTGCTCATACCTTGTCTTACATTCTTGACAAAGTTATTCCTCGGAATTCTGACAATAACAGCCCACAAACAAATGTCATGAAACAAAACACACACAGAGCATGCCTTTTATGTTAAATCTTCTCAGACCGAAATATTAAAAGTGCGAAACAATAACAGCAACCTGAAAATGATCTAATTTTTTTGGGCGTGGCTGTGCACTACCTTCGGTATCGGCCCACGCAAGTGGCCGTGTTTCTACCAGAAAGCTCACCTTCGTGCATAGCGTTCACCGCCAGCGTTTCCCGGTAAACATTACGGTTACATAAGCTGCAGTTGCCGGGATGCGTGATAAGCAGTCAGGGATCTTTGAACGCTGTCGCGTTCCACTCTTAAAGGCGAAGCTTATAAGCGTCCTCCAATTTTTTGTTGCGCTCTAGTGGGTCAAGTACGGCGCCCCAGCAATCAAACTACGACTGGCGGCAGTGACTCGGGCCCTGAAGTACGCCGGCTGGTTCCTGCGTTCGCAGCTGCTGCGGGCCGCCATCGTGATTGTTCCTGTCGTGCTGACAGCCTGCTACGCGCTGTGGGTATTCAAGCACAGGCACGTGCCGCATTCGGAAGACTGCGTCACCATCGGGGGCAAGACGTACTGCTTCTGAGCGGGACCGCGCTGTCTTTGACATGACGGCAGTGGAACGCTCCTTGGAATGCGCCGACGCCCTTCCCGGACCCACCGCGGTGACTCCGTTGCTGACCTTCTGCCATACCAAGCACACGGGTTGGCGGATTTGATTGGTGTCTGCATTCCAGTGGAAGCGGAAACCAAGAACGCTTGTCATGTGTTCAGAATTGCGCAAGTTCTGAGGGCTTTGTTTTGGTGCTAAATAGTTCCTTGGCTCCATAATTATTCAGGAGCAACCACACTACGGTGTTCCCTAATCCCAGGTATTGCGTTGGAACATTAAAATCAATAAATCCTCTCAATCAGCATGTCGATTAGTCCATCTTTCCTTCTAGCCAACCGAGCATCACTGTAGATAGAGGATCATATCGTGCAACTTAGCTTTTGTCGTGGTGGGAAGCAGAATAATCGGATACGGAAGGAGAAACGTTAAATTGGTTTGGTTGAGCGAAGCATATTCCCGCGGGAGACACGAACTGAGTTTGCTGCTTATCCGTTAGGAAGTCATCATCAAAGTTGGATTCACACGACGGGACAGGTCACTAATTCGTGTTGAGAAAGAAAGCGAAATGGCTCAGTGCCGCTGACAATTTGCTAGCGGTGCAGTTTGTTAAAGCCTCGCCATGTCATGCTCGTCTGCGAGCCGCGCGGGAGCTGCCATCTAAATACATCTAGGAAAGGAGAAATCTCGGCAACCACTGCACCGATTCTTAACGAAGTTTGTGGCACGTAAAAGAACTTAAGATGTAGTAATTCCAGGAAAAATATTTTTTTATTATTTCGGCTGTCAAACTTTTGAAACAAGCTATGCCGAAAATTGCGAAATTTCCAAAAATATCAAGTATGAAGTTTACAACTCTAATCCAGCAATAAAAAAAAAACGATATTAGAATTATGTACGCTGCACTTATTGAGACAACTGAGGTCGGCAAAGTTGATGCTTGACACACTGCTCTCAAATATATATGGACAACCAACGCTGAAACTTCGCATTCAACAGCAGCACCGTAACACACAACCTGCCCCCCGCAAACATTCTTTTAAATTCTTGGCCACCAGAAACGTTCTTGAGCCTGCCAGCGTGCCCCCTTTCGGTGTGTCATGGACAGTGCGTAATATGTGGGAGTGCAGCGTGGCGGGAAGGACCAGGAGGTGTTTTTCGTTTCACCGATTCTTTTTCCAGTAGCGGCGGTATCGAGTTCCCTCCCGCCCTCAACCTTGGACAGCTCAACTGCACGCAACGGGTCGTCGAGCTCTGATGATGGAGCGCTAACACTCCAGGACCACACTGATATGTCCACGGATCCTAAGAACGAGATACTTGTGGACTCGTCGGACCCACACATCCAGACTCTACAGCAGTCATTGGCCGAATGCAGAGACTTTCATGCCTCGCCTAGCGACGTCTCGCTCTGTGAGCCTAGGAGACCAACACGGCTTTGATCACCAATACTCAAGACCTGTGCGGGTACGAGGTCATCCTCATTGAAGACCTGCTCATGTGGCCCGGATCATCCTATCATACGCCTTTCGCAACGCAGATCGAGGTCCAGTCATCTCCTGCATATGGCATGAGCACTGACCAGGACGGCGGGGCAGCACGTGGCGTTTTATCAAGATCTACCAATTCGAGCACCTTGAGGAGCCTTGTTACGTCAGCGCCAACTCTGCAAAAGTGCAAGTTGTGTCGCATACTAACACGAATGCTCACCTCCTCATTGAAGAAGCCACGTTTTAGACAAACCTGACGTATTGCGACCGGCTGCGATCAATGCGACCAACCACGTTCAGTGCTACAACCAGCGGTTGAGCGTCAAGGATCTCCTGCCGCGTTTTCCTAACAGCGACGGGCTAATCGTCTCCGAAACCAGCGACCAGAGCGTAGCAGTCAGTGCCGCCCACCAGAGAAGCTGGTTGCGCAAGCACAGCACGGCTCAACGACGACGAATTCCATTTCCTAGTGTTGTCGACTACGGCTTTCACCACCCGCGCACCCTCACAACCGCCAGAACCAGCTTCGGCAGCGTGGCAAGCCGCAGCGTGGCCGAATGTAATGCATCTCATGGAAGACAAAGAGGCGCACTTGGGCTCAATTGGGTGCTCGGACTGTGGGTGCGAGGTGAGAGAAAGAAGTAAACCAAGCGTTCGCCATAACGGCCCTTTGTCTGCTTCTCTACAGCACAATATACATATAGAGGATGTGCCAACTATCGTGCACCAATATTGAAAGATATGCAAATGCCATGTAGCTGGACAGAACCAAGGTATGATGTTGTGTGCCGTTGCTTGGATATACCCACATTATTTTTTGCATTCTGCCTAATTGGATAATTAGTCTTAATTTATTAATGAACTTCTCAAATATTATAATTACATGAAAAGTGTCAGTGAGAAAATTGTAGAGCAACATGAAAATTTCCCGCTACAGGTTTCTGTTGCTCAATGTGTGCTACATAAACGTGATTTTCCGAGCGTTAAAGAAGCCCGAGAATGCACGCAAAGTCCCCCGAGCGGTCAGTTGCGCAGCAATTTTGCGTGTATTCTCGGGCTTCTTTCAAGCTTGGAAGCACGCATGCACGCATGCACACACACATCCTATGACCCCTGGTACAATACATTGCACATTGCCTTCAACGTTTTTCTTAAGTTCACTCGGAAGTGATTATGTAAAATATCTATTATGAAGTACGGTGCATGTGTAACTGTAAAGACGGGGTTTGCTGATATTCTTGTCATTAAATTGATCTATACCTCTGTGTCGTTACAGACGACCGAAGGCAACCTTGAGGTGTGTTTCGGAATCACTGAGATTGCGTGAAAATACGGGACGCGGCAGCAACATGGCAATCTACTACAGGTAGTTCCATCTTCATCTCTGCGTTTAAGCAATGAAATGCTGTTTTTACCATAGCGAAGATGAGGAGATGATGGAGATTGTGGAGACATGGAGACGCAGCTTTTGGCATTAAAGAGAAACTGAGACATCCACCCAAATGTAGCAATTTGCTACAATGGAAACCCAACCGGGTTCCTCGAAAGAAAGCCTCGCAGTTGAAGAAAAATTCGTCCTGGTCCGGGACTCGAACCCGGGACCACCGCCTTTCCGGGGCAGCCGCTCTACCATCTGAGCTAACCAGGCGGCTAGCAGATGGCAGGGCGAAGTCGAATTTGTCGACAACTCGAAGCAAAGGCAAGTGTATGACGTAATAGTTCAGCGGAAATCCGCTAGGTGGAAATAAGTAATTAAAGGGAAACTGAGACATCCACCCAAATGTAGCAATTTGCTACAATGGAAACCCAACCGGGTTCCTCGAAAGAAAGCCTCGCAGTTGAAGAAAAATTTGTCCTGGTCCGGGACTCGAACCCGGGACCACCGCCTTTCCGGGGCAGCCGCTCTACCATCTGAGCTAACCAGGCGGCCTGCTTCTTCAACTGCGAGGCTTTCTTTCGAGGAACCCGGTTGGGTTTCCATTGTAGCAAACTGCTACATTTGGGTGGATGTCTCAGTTTCCCTTTAATTACTTATGTCCACCTAGCGGATTTCCGCTGAACTATTACGTCATACAGCTTTTGGCATCTAACCATTGTATTTAAATTTTAAAAATTGTGTTTTTTTCTAGTTCATAACATAACAGTAGACAATAATAACCACCTTGAAGACCTAGCGAAATACAGGGGTAACTGGAGATCGCAGGGATATGCCTTCGTCCTGCAGTGGACATAAAAATAGGCTGATGATGATCGATGATGTGCCATAGTTGTGTTCGGGTCTCAGGAGGATATATATATATATATATATATATATATATATTGTTACGGATGATTGATGTTTATTCACAGATGAAGACCAGGACACACACACACACACACACACACACACACACACACACACACACACACACACACACACTGACGGAATGATCGTGGTGGTTACATTGTTGCGGTTACAAAATTAAATGTGACATCATATACGTGCCTACTGCAGTATCCTAGTGCCGGCGCTCCAAGAGATAGTATAACCGGAAGCGTAATTCCGAGTTCATGTTGACGAAGGGAACCTTCCAGAAGTGGCTTTCTTTGTATGTCGAACCTACGGCATTTTATAAAGAAATGCTCATTTGTTTTCGGTTCATTGCAACAATAACATTGAAGGGTAGGAGCATAACAAGACCCGTGGGAATAAGAATTAAGCATTGGTATTTGGCAACGCATTCTTCTAAATGAAACCAATTGAAACGAAAGCAAATTTCTGTGCCAAGGAAATCAGAAATGCTGACAATCGGTGTTAATACACATGTCATATTTCTCATGAACAGAAAGATTTTTAAATTTTGCAGCAGATGTATGCCAAAGGTCGTATAGCCCTCTGTACCGGGTCTATAAGAGATCGCGCCGCTAGTGAGTCTGCTGACTCTTTTAATGTTAGTCCCATCTGTCCTGGTACCCATACCAATTGGACGAGGCGTAAATGTTGGTGGATAGGTGAATAAAATTATTGGAGTACGGTAGATAACGCTGGCTCGAGCCGGTCAACACCACGAGTGTGATTTATTTTCTTCATCTTCAAGGTGTAGATAGACAGAAAAACATAACTTTTATTCAGGTCCTGAGAAACTAGGGACACCCCCTTTAAGGGGGAGTTCGTAGCAGTCGCGAGCCGCTCCCACGCAGGGACCGGAAGACCGTGGCCCTCCGCCCTCGCGCAGGCCCTCTGGACAGCCCGAAGTTGAACCGAGAGGTCGCCGCTTTTAAGGGATTCCTCCCAGTCCTCTTCTTTGTTGAACTCAGTGTCGCGTAACGCAGGACATTGCCAGATCATATGAGCTAATGAGCAATACGCCTCTCTGCAGTCCGGACATCGCGGTTCGATGTTGGGCGAGGAGTGACTAAACCTGCCCCTCGAAGGGAAAGACACCATTTGCAGCATCCTGAAGGCCGACGATTGCGGTCGAGTGAGTTTAGGGTGAGGAAGTGGAAAAGCCCACCGAGAGAGATGATAATGAGTCATGACCTAGTGGAAAGTGAGGAGCGAGTCCCTGTACCTCCTGGCGTCCCCACCTGCGAATCCGCCGGGATTGCCGCGGTGAGCGAAACTTCGCGCACGGCCACGGGCAAACTCATTGGCGTTGGGAACATCGGGATGTACGTTGGCCCCCATGTGGGCCGGGAACTATTTTATGGTGTGAAACCCGGCAGCCCCCTCGCTGCCGAGAGGATGGCCGCTGCCTCCCGCGAGATCGAGCCCGAGGCAAAAGCCCTAGCTGCAGACCGCGAGTCTGTGAAGATATTGGGACCCGATGGGTCCTTCATTGCTATAGCGATGCCGATTTCTCAGCCACCGTTTCCGAAACCCTTCTAACCGACGCAGAACACAGGAGTTTGCCACTATGGTCGACCGAGACCACTGCGAAGCAATCGGAACGCCCGTACTGGGCTGCATTGTTAAAGGTCGCGAGATCCGGACTATCTGCAACCAATTTCAATAAAGAACGGGCCCGAGCTATGCTGCGCGCTACATTGTATTGTGGGTGGACATTTCTTGGAAGTGGATCTACCGTAAACGTACCTCTGATCGAGGACGGTAGAGTCACTTTACGCTCGTTAGTCTCCGTAAGACCGCAGCCTATGGATTGCAGGATGTGCCTACCAGCCCGCGAGGACGAGAGACGCACGACCTGAGCCATCTGCTGGGCCTCGATCACCTCCGAGTGGGAGTTATGCATGCTTTTTCAGGGCTGGTGTTGTTGGACAAGCCTAGAACTCGCTTTATGCTTTTGCGCATTAGTGCATCGATTTTTGCCTCTTCCCTTTTGGCCCAGTCCGGCGCCGAAACGACGCAATTAATGTGGATCATGAGAAATTAATGGTAGAGCCGAAGGAGATTGCTCTCGCTCAGCCCTCCCCTGCGGTCCCTGAGAAAGGAGCTAACGTATGCGTGGAAACGTTCCAGACCCTTATCCGAGACCGCCTCAAGCACGAACTTGTGCGATATATTGTCAAAAGCTTTGGTTAGGTCTAGAGCTAGTATGGCTCTAGTTTCCTTGGCGTAGTTGTCAATAATTTCTCTTGATAAGGAGCATGGCGTCCTGTGTGGATAGTTGAGGTCTAAATCCTACCATATTGTGTGGAAATAGCTCTTTGCATTCTATTTACCGGGATACCCGATTGTGAATCGCATGTTCAACCACCTTGCCCACGCTGGACGTAAGCGAGATGGGCCGCATGTTCTCCGGCGCTAGAGGTTTGCTTGGCTTTGGGATGAGCACCACCGAGGCCGTCTTCCAGGATTCGGGGACGAACCCGGTCTCCCAGGTTTTGTTGACTTCCTCAGTGAGCTTCTCGATGGATTTACTGTCCAAGTTACGTAAAAGCTCATTTGAGATTCCATCCAGGCCCGGTGCAGTGTGCCCGTTGAGCTCGTGGAGGACCTCCCAAATTTTGGGTTCAGTGAAAGGTGCCTCCAGCTCCTCCAGCTCAGTGGGGTAACCATGCGACTTGCATATTAATCTAAAAGATGAAAAAAAAGACGTTTTACGCTTACCGCTGCTTTGATTTTGCTCATAATTTTTAGGAAAATCGCATATATTAGGGGCGAATTACCTTAGGGCCGAGCCTTGTACCTCCCTCGTCGTCGCCCGTTGTCCGTAGCTCTGGTTTGCATGGAGTCCGCTAGAGGCCCTGCGGTGCACAAGGGCGTTCGTTCCCGACGCGCGCTCTCTTTCTCTCTTCAGGCATGGATGATAACGGTCGCTTCTGATAACGGCGTGCCCGCTATGGATGAACAGGTGAGAATGGCGGCTCAACTGCAAGCAGAGTCGAGGGCTCGCAAAGCTGCTGCAGCACGGCGACGCAGACAACAAGCGGACCTGGTGTCTAGGGCGCGGGAAGCTGCAGCAAAACGGCAACGCCGGCAAGCAGACCCGGAGCTGAGGGCTCGCGAAGCTGCAGCAGCACGGCAACGCCGGCATGCGGACCCGGAGCTGAGGGCTCGCGAAGCTGCAGCAGTACGGCAACGCCAGCAAGCGGACCCGGAGCTGAGGGCTCGCGAAGCTCGCGCTTGAACCGAGCATCGGCGCCACCAACCTCAGGTAGAGAACGCTTCCGGCGTTTTGCCGCCGCTTCCCGTGCTCTCGCCGCCTCTGGGTCCGCTTGCCGGCGTCGCCGTGCTGCTGCACTGATCACAAGGCAGTCTTAATGAAGGGAAAACGAAGTCCGCACCTCAATACCATATACGACCAATAAAACAACATTGTATATACTGTACACATGTGTTGTCACTCATTTGCATGTTCGGGTGGCCAATGTACGGGGGACTCACGGTTACCCGAACGATCCCCCGGTGCTTTGCCCACTCATCATCATTCACTTCGTGGATATGCGGTGTTTTTTATACTCCTCATCGTTCAATGCAGCATTTGTCACTGTTACTTGCATGCTTGTTGAAAAAAAAATCCAAAGATGCCTTCATCTATGCCCTTGGTCATCAGTGACGTCAATAATGCGACCGCTGTGGCCACCACCTCGTCGCGTCCGTCGACTGCATTACCGTAAAGCATGACTTTCGAGATAAGCTTTCATTAATGACTGTTGGGTGCGATGTGGACATCACGAGGGGTTTATACGAAGGTTAACTTGGCATTGTATTTCTTGAAATCAAACACCTCCTGCAAGACGGCGAGGCCCTTCGCCCGCTCCAGGATAAACACGCCAGCCTGTCGCGGTTTACGAGGCTTGGACGACACTCCCGGACCCCGGGCGCGCGAGGGAAACGCGACTTTCCCTGCAGGAGTTTGCTCGCGAATCTGGCGCCACGAAAAGCATTTTTGGACGAGGCCTTTGGTCATGCCTGCCAGTGTGGGAGTGGCTATGTGTGAAATGTTTGCGATACGTCTGTGAGCACTAGAAAACGGTCTTCTACAGTCTGTGCATCAGATTGAGAATTGTTATGCATTGTTACGATGAAATGGCTTTATTTGCAGAGGATCGTTTATAGCGATCACACAGTCTGGCAGCCAGGGATCCTCGTCTTGCCCTTTTGTTTCATATAAATCCGCTTCTGGTGTTCAGGTTACAATATTGTATTGCCGCAACATGCACCCAGACGGACCCGAGCTGCTAATCGTCATTCCGTCTCATCTTCAGCAGACTCTATTCCAGCAACTGCACGACGTTCCCACCGCTGGACACCTTGGCGCCTCTCGGACCTATGACCAAATTCGGCGACGATTTTTCTGGCCTCGTCGCTATGTCGCCGCGTGTGAGTCGTGTCAACGCCGAAAACGACCAGCTGTACATCCTGCTGTTCTGCTGCAGCCTCTGGATATACCGACCGACCCTTTTTTTCGCGTTGCCGTTGATCTTCTCGGACCATTCCCTGTGTCAAACGACGGAAATAAGTGGATTGCCGTCGCTATGGACTATACTACCAGCTATCTAACTACAAGAGCCCTTCCCACCAGTTGCGCTACATACGTCACTGACTTCTTGCTTCACAACGTTATCTTACACACACCGCACCTCGTCAACTTCTCACCGATCGCGGCCGATACTTTCTTGCCAAAGTCATCGACGACTTCGATCCTGTGCTACTAAACACAAGCTTACTACAGCCTACCATCCTCGAACTAACGGTCTTACTGAACGCCTGAACCGGACAATAACTGACATGCTCGCGATCAGGCGCGTAGCCAGGGGGGGGGCTGATGGGGCTTCAGCCCCCCCCGAAATTTTTTCGCGCTGGCATGCACCGCCGACCAAAACTACCACCGACGCCGGCAATCATGCTGGATTTTGTCTACAATATCCTTTTCACGCTCGAAAAGACATTTCGGCACGAACATTGCGAACTCGGGCTGGATTTCGTGACAACGCCCTTGCACCTGGAGTCACGTAACGCAAGGAGCCCCATCCGAGCACAAACTTTCAACGACTTTTCGATAGCGAGCGGGCGCGTTGCGGCATTTCGCAGCGGCCGCGGAATAAACGGAGCGCATGGATTTCAATTAATTAAACTGTATGGGTATAAAGTTCTCATAAACTTTTGACGCGAAAGGTGCGCTGACATTTCCAAAGGCATGCTGTAAAAGATTTTCAATTCTAGAACTTTATGGGGTTAATGCTCTTATAAACTTGGGCCAACATGCGCCCACTGGAACACTCGTGTCCAAGCTGTTCCATAAATGGAAGCGCGCGCTCGCAATCTCCCACACACACGAAAATACGAAATATCACCGTGACTGTCAGCTAGAAGCTGATAATTTTCTCCAAACCTTTTCAGGAAGCGTACCCAATGTGATTGATCAGCTGGACCAGGGCAGGCAAAGTAAAATATGAGAAAACAGAAGATAGTGAATGGCCTATTATAGAGGATTTTTTTTATTGCGATAGCAATTATATGACACTTGAACCGGATTTCTGCCGTCGGCGTCGCCGTCGCCGTGAGGTTCCGTATAGATTCCAAGGGCGATAAAATCGTCGCCGCGCGCCGTATGCGCCAGCGAAAGAGCGCGGGGGACGCGCGCTATCACGGAGGGCGAATTCTCGCGCGCGCTATCACGGAGAGCGAACGCACGATGGAAAGCAAACGCAACCGTCGCCCGAAAGGCTGTGGGGGTATGGGAGGGAGGGAGGCGGGGCGGCGCTTTGCTCCCGCATCAAAGGCGTATCTTGCCACTCAATCTCCCACGCGAAAGCAAGAAACGGGAAGGGGGGGGGGGGGGGCAGCTTCTCCTCTGTCAACAACTTCTCCTTTGCCTGGCGGTGCCGGTCGCCCGCACCGTCTCTTATCTCCACACGGCTCTGACCTCTGTATGCTCTGTGCATTCGCCGCTCAGTTTCCTTTGAAGCGATAGACCGCGCGAACCTGCGCTTGCTGCCAGCGTTTTGACAGTCGTTGGCTGCTGTCATTCAGTGTGATCTATTCATGTTTGCTTATGCGCGCTTGTTAATGCGCGCTTGCTATGCGCGCTTGTTAACACCACGATTGTTAATTCAGTTTGTAAGCCAATGTCTATAAGTTTATGCAGCCGATAAAACTAATATCCCTACTCCGAATTGCCCTCTACTAATTTGCTATCGCAATCGATGCTTCGCCTTTCGGGCGAAACTGCGACTTTTTTTTTTTTTTTTTTTTGCGGGCGACAAGGTCTGACTCTCCGTGGCCATAGGGACAGGGGCCCTATGGATTTAAGCAATGCCCCTTTTGGAAATACAGGCATTTTCAGAGTGCTTCGTCGCATGCGAGATGATTGTGGAGATACATATCTGAAGAACCATTTGGAAAGTTGCCCCAGTATTGCCTCGTATTTGAGCCCAGACGCACAAAACCAAATTATAGAAATTTGTGGTGACATTATCAAAGAAAGCTTAGATTCAAAAGCAGGCTGCTTCTCCATACTTCCTGACAAAACGACGGACATCGCTGGAATCGAACAGCCTCCTGTTTCTGCAAGGTACCTAAACAAGTATGCCAACGACATCAAGGGAGTGTTTTAGGTTTTAGCACCGGAATAGATGCCCATCTCTCACTGCGACAGCAGGTTCTATGTAAATGTGTAAATACTGCTGCAGCTTCTAGTCACCTTTCCAGGGACCACTGCCAGCGCAGAGAGAATATTTTGTTAACAAGAGTTTACTAAAAAACTACTTGCGCTCTACAATGTCTGTGGAACGCATGGTTAGGCTGGCGCTTCTAAACACCCACAGAGAAGTCGGCATCAGCGTGTCCGAAGTCATTGACCGCTTCGCTCAACTTTCCCACTGAGAGAAGTTTGTCCTTTAGATAGCGAAGCAGCAAAAATCAATGCAAGTAAAAAGCACTGTTAATTCACGTCCATAACTTCTTAATTATGAAAACGTATGACCGTTCATTAGCTTTTAAAACCGCAGAAATTTTCGCCGTTTATTCTAGCAGTTGGCATCATGATCACAATTATCACGCGAATACAAAAATTACGAGGATACTGATAACCAATTTTGACCGACCTTGCTCATTGAAAGCCCGGCCCACGCGGCGTTCGCCAAAAACACACTCGGATATTGGGTAGCTCAACTTACCGCATCATCTGTGGCCTTCGTTTGTCCTTTTCTTTCCTTTTCAGCTACCTGCTTTTATTTCTTTTTTGAAACGAAGAAATACCCTCCTTTAATTTTTGGCGCAGAATAATCGTTGGCACCTTGCAGGCAGTTAAATTACACATTTTCGTACTGATTTATGCATTATTCTTCTATTATTCTACCCACATGGCACTGTCGCGACCGCTGCATGGCCCAAGTACATATCACGATTTCTGCGATCATAGTTATGTTCTTGCCTAGATCATCTGTCTTTCTGTGCGCAAAGATAGATAGATATAAGTTTAATGATGCGAAATGCAGAGAGGTCGGCCTGAGGTAAATTCCTGCGCAACGTTTACTATCTGTGACTGAGCAACATGTTTGTTTGTCTTATTTGACGCATTATATACACTGACGTTTGCTTAAATACGTAGATTTATTGGAAACTCATACGAATTCTTAAATATCTTATTGCGAGATTTTGTGTATACAAGCAGTGAACTTTGTTTCCAGCGACTCTTTTTTTGCCCTTTAGCGAGTTGTATCTTCGCATTTGTATATTCCCTTCTATCTTCGCATTTCTAATATATATTTTGCAGAACTCCCACTTTTTATTTGTACTCACTGCTGCGAGTAATATCTCGGTGTAATTACAATACACGACGAATTACAGCTGCTCCTGCGCAATCGATTACAACGAGGGATAGCATCATTGAGGTTTCTTCCTGGCCGTTGCATATGTAGAAAAATGGAAACAAGGTTCTTGAATGACAAAGATTCATCAAAATATTTGTCCTCAACTTATTCATTTCATGGCCTTTACATTTTTCATATAAGCTGAATCCACTGATTTGCTGGTTTCGAACTGATATTGGCCCTTTTCGCGGTGATCCCGTGGGACCTGCCATATTTGATCACGTGGTGACGCGTTCATTGCTTGCCTCAACTGCCTCCGTTGCCTCCTTGTTTACAATGGAAGTGTGTGACGCCGGCGCGGCATAGAAAACCTCTGTTTTCGGAGATATCGTAGACGGTGACTAGGTGGATGACACGAAGCTTTGATCACCTGCAGCTTCAGATAACATGCAAAAGCGCTTTCGGTGCTGATTAAGCTATGTCCAAACGGCGCAAGCAGTGTATATGGTGCTTCTTCTAAAAGCGGGGCTAAATATGCATTCCAAGCTTTGCGATTAGGAATTCAGTCAGGATTAGTGTGTTTTGCTCTTTGTTCTTTATTCGGCAAATATTTTGAAGCAGTGGCTTGTCAGTTTCTGACTCAGTGAAGTTCCTTGGTGCGGCCACTATCTGATTATTAAAGCGAAGCTTTGTACCTCTACCAGCCAAGGGTTCTGTCGTGTCCGTCGTTGTAAGCAAAAAACGATCCCGACGAACCGCTAACAATTGCAGGTATATCAGTATAGCTTACTTGAATTCAGGCATTCAGCGTACAACTAAGCACTCGTTTTCGCAAGAAAAACCACAAAAAACAAGCTTCAAAGTGATGAGCCAACATGATGGATGATAAGGGCTGCGGGCAAACAACGGAAACAGGCTCGGCGCGGTCCGTAAGATTAGATTGCAGCTGTTGCAAAGCTTATGCAGCTGCTTGAAAGAGGGTTGACGTCATTCGCAACCCTTCCATTTCGTCTTGGAAGAGTTAGCACTCGTGTGCTTCACCAATGCAAAACAACCAACCACCATTCGCGGAACGTGCATTGATTTAACCTTGGCAAAGAATGTAACTACAGTGAAAACTGAAAATTTTAGTGTATATCACACCGATCATAAAGCAGTGGTGAACATTGTTGTGAAGTAAATAATAATAAAGGCCGTGGTTAAAGTTACGTTGTAGTGTGTGAAATATCAAGTGCGCCGCAGTCACCGTGAGGGTGGCGTAAAAAGCTTCGCTTTCCAACCACCTTCACAGGGTGGATTGGCGGGCAATTTTTTTTCTGCCTAATCGCTCGCGGGTGTGCTCAGTTCTGAATCCGATAGATTTGTTCTTGCTGCGCACAAGGCTTGAAACGTAGCTGTTTTGTACATTGTAATACCTTGTAGCAAATATATATTACAGCTAGTAACTTGCTTACTCTAGTGGACCATCACGAAACATTCAGCTTCGACCATTGGTGCGCCATAGGTGTAGTCCGTCATTTATTGTGCGTATACAGTACGCACATATTCAAGTGTGCGTGCATTCACTTATTCTTGATACGTCGGCGATAGAGTGGGCGTAAGTTTTCCTGCATTTGGACAGATGTGTATAGATAACGTGTGCGAAACTTACTATGACAGGAAGCGGCGCTACTCCCTTTGTTATTGTTTAACGAGTGGTACTCACTCTTGCCGACGTTCTGGGGATGAAGGTTAGTGATACAAGGTTCTTTGAAGGTTAGCGATACAAGGCTGGCGGATGAGCAAATTTCTGTATCCTCGCGGAAAGCCGTACATCTCGAAGTTTCGGTAACACGTTCGGGCAGTTGCAGCAGAGATCCGCGAACTTCGCCACACAGATTCATTCTATTCCTTAACATGCCAGTGACTATTTTTGCAGCCAATTACTGCACACGTCTTCAATCCACATTATTCAATCTAGCATGATTGGAGCACAGTGTGTTAGTGAAAACTCAGTTGCATTTCCGACAGCTGATCGCACAAAAGCAAGGTAGAAGCGGTAATGGTTTCGTATGCGTGCGCGGTCGCTGAGGAGAGTTATGGCGCGCCGCCGTGAGTGCCATCTCGTTTCTCTAAAACAAAACTGCTCCGCGAAAAGGGGCAATAGTTCTAAAGTTCATGTGATGTTTTCTTTACTTATTAATTAGACAAAAAAAAAACACGGAAGCATTGATATCAGTTATTTCTGCCACAATTTTTGGGGCATGCGAATATATTCTTTTATGAAAACATACATATTTTAATGGACAGTGCATAGCTTTGAATAATTCGTTTGCAGCATATAATATACAATGAAATTGGCAATGCATTTATTATTCATGCATTTGATCCCACGACAAATTCTATAAGGAGGAGGCCGCGCTGCAACCTGAGCCCCCCCCGAACAAAATTTCTGGCTACGCCACTGCTCGCGATGTATGTTTCCTCCGATCATCGTGACTGGGACACTGCTCTACCATTTGTCACATTTGCGTACAATTCCTCGCGCCACGACACAGCTGGCTATTTGCCCTTCTACCTTCTATACGGCCGTGAACCGACCTTGCATTTCCAGACTCTTCTTTCGACCACATTCGACTCGCCGACACAGTACGCTCGTTATGTCATAACCACAGCGACTCAAGCACGCCAGATTGCCCGTCTTCGTCTCTCTGCGCTCTTGTGCTAGTTTGGTCTCCATCTCGACGTGTCGGTCTTTCGGAGAAACTCCTCCTCTCGCGATACTACGGCCCTTATCGCATCCTCTGCCAGGTGACGCCTGTCGCATATGAAGTGTCTCCACTGGATGCTACCGTGCCTTCACCTCTATCTGACATCATCCACGTCAGCCGCCTCCAACCGTTCCTTTCTGGAACCAGTGAGTCGCACCAGTAATTGAGCTGGTTGCCAACATTTCCCGTCGTCCCATCGAGTGGCCAGTCATTGCGTTGGTGGGGCTTCTTGCGGTCGAATGACGAAGGGCAGTAAGACGAATATTAGAAAATGGGAAGACTCCTTGACTCCCTCTTCTTCTTGTTTTTCAAACCGATGGCCGTGATACGTCCCTTTCAGCAGATAATTGCTAGCCGGATTCCGCTTCTCTCTCTGTGATGTTTGTATATGTTAACACGACTAAATATCCGGACAGAACTCATCTACGACGACTATCAAAGTATGCTGATTGCCGAAACGCGTCATGCGTGAGGCGTACGTGTGTGCTGCATCCGGGCTTCTCTCTCGCGCTTCCCCCCTAGACACGCTCCGCCATCTGGTGGCGCCGCGGTGAAGTCCGTGCATGCCCATAGGCACATACCCTGTGAACAAAGTTGGCATCAAAGGGGTTCATCGATGAGCGGCACGTAACGCAGTGGCCCAGTGGCAGCATACCCACGTGACCGGACCACATATTAGACGGCCCTATACCTTCGGAATAGGCCCACATTTTTGGTGGGACAGGTGGATAGCTGGATAATTAGATAGTCGGAAATAAAACTGGTCTGGCAATGCCAAGAATGCTAGCTATTCGCATTATTAATGGGGGCGCACTCGTAGGGGCGGGGATTGCCGGGCTACCTTAGTTGTAACTCGAGGGCACGAAGGCGTTCTATTCTGTTGGTGAGCAGCGAAAGGTCATTCGCCGAGTTACCGTCGCCTGCGCCTGCTTCGCGCCGCCGCCTGCCATTTCACAAATGTCAGATATATGACGCGCAAAAGGCACCGCGCAAAGTTGGCGTGGAGAGCATGCGGACGGCGTTTCTTCCAAACACGCAGAAATAAATTTATGCAGGTTGCGCTCGCTCGATAGGAAGCATTTTGCAGGTCGCTACTGGAGCTATCTGCGTCTTTTGACGCTCCATGGTGCGCTACCAGATGGCACACCGTGTTCGTGTTAGGATAAAAAGTCAACAAAAAGGAAAGGGCATACGCTCAGCTCAGATAGGTCCAGCAAGAGAGAAGCCGGAAAGTACAGAATTTAACGCAGAAAGCTTCAAGTAGAAAAGTAGTAGCGAATGCCTCCTATAACACGGCATCAGGATCGGATCAAATCCCAAAGCTGTTGATCAAACAGCTGGGTCCAAATAATGCCATAGAGCAAGTGATTGAAACTAAGAAGATTCTTAATCGGTGGCGTGAAAGCATGATGAACCTTATCGATAAAGACAAAGGTGATAAGGATAGGACGAGCTCGTACAGCCCAGTTACAGTGACGTCGGTAATATATAGAAAAGTAAGCCGTAAAAATCGGAAGTGTTCAAGTTGGTGCAGATAAATATTGGGAGAACTACAGGCTGACGCTTAGATGATAATATCTTTGTATTAACTTCGTGCATATCCACATCGATGGCTAAGTATATAATGGCTCAGAATATACATTTATATCTAACTTTTCTAGATAAAAACTTGGAGTACGCTTAACCTTCGCCTTTAAGAGTGGAACGCGGTAATATTTTGGACGCCGTTAACGCCGACACCGACACCGTATCTTCTGCGACATGGGGCCCGATCAAAATTTAGAAAGGCTCGGTTTTCAACATCCCCCCAATGTTTCCAGAACCATAGTACAGCGAAACACCATCAGAATTGGAGGACGCTTAAGCTTCGCCTTTAATTAAGAGTGGAACGCGATATCATTCAAGGATCCCTGGCTGCTTATCAGGCTTTTTTCTCGTATACTCAAATTACAATCCGACGCTATCACGTCTGTAGGTTGTGGTTAAGTCGTACTTTATGATTTTGCTGACGGATTTTGCTTTGAGAAATTCAAATTTCGTTCACTAACGCCTTGCGGCACGCTAAGGGCCCGCCCGGTCGGTGTGGTTCGGGATGCTGTGGTTCGGCATGATTATTTCCGCCAGATGCCGATGCTTACACCGACATCGACGCCGACTCCGGGTTTTCTGCGACACGGGCCCCGTAACGCTATCGCGTTAATAAGGGAGCTTACGGCAACGTAGACGGGGAATTACTACAACGTATTCCCAAGCACGAGAGCATAGATGACGATCTCGTGGAGCTGCCCAGGACGAGGAAGAGGAGAAAGAAGAGGAGGGCTGTTGGTTGCAGCAGAAATAAGCGTCATTTTCTTCTTCAATAAAATCACTACTACTGCTGCACGCGGACCTAGCCATGCAGAAGTGGCCGCCATTTGCTCCGCCTGAACGCCACCTATGAACCGCGATGCGATCTGAAACACGTTGCAGTACAACTGACAACTCCAGGCGTCAGAAACAACGTGACTCGGAGCCCAATACGTAGCGCTTTTTCCGAACAACGATGACCCGTACCGCTCACCATACACTTCCCTAACCTGTATCACGGAGGAGTTTCAGGAACCGAAGCATGTCCATCCTAGATGTCCAATGTCCTCGCGGGAACAAATTGCCACTTGCATTTGAGTGTGGTGCCGTCTTGCGCTTGAGTCCATCTATTAATTTCTTATGTTCTGCTTCAAATTCAGGGCAGTTTAGTATCTAATGTTCAATGTCACCTAGAGCTTGATGCACGCACAACGGGGATGGGGCAAGTCCTTTCTAGCACCGCCAAGCTGGAGTTCGCGCTGACCCTTGCGGATACGATAAAGATACCATAACGAACGGAAGTGGCTTACGATGGCCTTCTTCATCTCTCTTTTTGCGTCTTGGGGAGCCTTCTTCGTGGGCTTGAATTGCAGCGCTTTGCGCGCCAGACTGTCAGCGACCTCGTTGCCTGCTGCGCCGATATGGGAAGGTGCCCACTGGAACACGATAGTAAATGCGACTTTCCGTAATTCTTTAACAGCATGTAAGGCACGCTGAATGTACTTGTAGAGGGGAAACCCGCGCAGTAATAGTTGCAGCGCAGCCTTGCTATTTGAATAGAGAACTGCAAGTTGAGGCTGACAGGAGTTCAGCTTCCGCAAGGTTGCTGCAATGGCGACACTATCAGATTCCGTAGAAGACACGACGCTGTCAAATCTGGCAGTCTATGCGACATTGAGGGTCGGTATCACGTACGCCGCCGCGCTGGCTCCAGTCTCTTCGTCAACAGAGCCGTCGGTGTGTACAACTGCAGATGTCGGTCATACATTCTGTCGAGGTGCTCTACGACCACAGATTTTGCCTCTGCTACAGGTGTAAGTCGCTTGGTGCGAATATGCGGATTGGTAAGTTGACATTCCGCACTCTCGTATGACCATGGTGGTTTTTGACGGTCTAATGTTTAGTAAATTGGAGGCCAAGTACACGAAGTGTGCCCTGGAAGATGTATAGAGACAGCCGAGAAGAAATCGCAGGGGGAGTTCGGAAATGCACAGAACGAGTGGATATTCAGACAGGACTGATTCAAGGATTCCCTTTGTCTCCGTCATTCACGCTTGACCTTAAGAAACAAACAGACCACCGTAAAATAGTCAAATAGGCTTTTATTTGTGTAACAGCCGTATATAACGGGCAGGTGGTGCAACAGAGGATCCATGGGCTAGTATATGCGAGTATATGCTATTACGACGGGGACGAGCAAAGGGAACAAAGTACATGTTACGACTATCAACTGAGTTTACTACTTGAATTACAGCAGGGTGCAGGTTATATAACATCACCATGTCACTCCTGCAACCCATGCCTGCGCACAGACTGTTTGCAACGAGGAATTGTACACGAAGAATTGCAATCTGATGGCGCAGCAACGGAACCGTTATTCTCGAAGTTACACCATCTTCTAAACAGACCTCTTCGCGATCGCATAAAGCGTAATGCTAGGAGATAAGGTAGATAAATTATGGAGGTTTGCGAAGCCGAAATGTCTCTTTGGTATTCGAACTTCGGTTCTCTCGATACATTGAACTCGTCGTCGCCTCAACGAATACAGTGTTGTACCGCGCAATGAAATCCACCGCGTGAGGCGCTCACATTCTTTTGCTGTTGGCCTTAATTAGGAAAGGTTCAAAGAATGCGTATCAGATGGGCCTACCACATTTCAAACAAGATAACATTCCATTCCGAGAACGGATGAGTCCCTGTCCATGTCAACAGCATGCATTTTTTATTCTCGGACCGTCGGACGTTATACTAAATACCTTTCTCGAATATATTTTTATTTGTTTCTCAGTTCGTTCCTGGGAAAAAAGGGGATGTCGTAGGAATTTTCTAAGACCGGAGCAGCCTGCAAACGTTCATTTCTTTTGCCTGTCTCTTTGTTCCTCCTTCTCATGTATACGCCCACCACATGTTGCGCATGCGTGTTTAAGGTGTGCTAGACCACGTGCTACTGACAATATGTAAATCGAATTCGGGGGGGAAGAGCAAGTACTTAAAGTGTGCCTTTTTGGTGCACACCCTGCTTTAAGCTGTTTCAGCGGAAAAGCAGCTAACACAGACGCAAAGCGCCGGTAAGTATTTACGCGTGGCTCTGTTTCTGTGACCGTTTTTTTCGAGATGCAACGTTCCAGATCGAAGCGATTCGGAGAGAGAGAGAATAAAACATTTATTAGCGAAAAATTAATAGTCGTTTTGTAGTCGGACCTCCTAGTCCGGAAGACCATTGGCTTTTGCCGCCGTCCGGGCTCGGTTGACCAGGGCTTGTTGCTGTTCTGGGTCCGAGCTGGACAGGGTCGCCTCCCACTCGACTGTCGTCGGATTATGCTTGGCCGATATTTTCTGATTCTGTTGGCGCGCCCAGACCATGTGGCATAACGTGGCCGTCTGAGGACAGAATTTACATTGCGGATTGTACGTCGTAGGATCTATCTTTGATAATACATAAGGATTTGGAAAGGACAATGTTTGTAAGCGTCTCCATGCTACCTGTGTTGCCTTGTCCAATTTGGGATCAGGTGGGGGTAAAGTGCGTCTACTCAGCCAGGTGCTGGGGATCGTCCTGGTCAGCGAGAAGTTGGGCTGTGGAAGAATCGGCGGAGTCCCGGTGTAAAAGTTCTCGGGCGCGCAGGCATGAGCAATCTCATTGCCTCGAACTCCCGCGTGCCCTGGTACCCACAGCAGCTTATACAGATAAAATGGTGACGGAGGCACCGTTTTCCGTGACGTGTACAGTACTCACGGAATGAAACGCAACAGCCGGAGCGCGCGGCCGCTGGGACATTCAGCGCCGCCCGTGGACACCCGTGGAAGCAAGGTATTGCATTGTAGTACAACGCGAAGGCGAGAACTTTTTAAGCATGAAATGCTTTTAGCTCCCGTTGTCGGCGATCTTCAAGTAACCTTGAGCCAAAAGCCAGAGCCGTTATCCGGGCGCTCAAACGAGATCATCGGAGCACTCGAACGAGAACGCCCGTGGATCGTTGGGAGAACAAAACGAGATCATCAGGGAAACCAGTCAAAAGTTGAGAAAATGTGGTCTCTGGCCCCCATCCCTCTGTACTGGACCGCATTACATACGCTAGTTACTTCCCAAACAAATAAGTTACAAAAAATATTGCTTCCGATTTCTTCCTAATGTTTGTTCACAAGATCACTCAAGCTGTAACTTCTAGCACGCTCAAGTTTTGTGTGTCATTTCCGATAGCGACTTTCAAAAGCTAGATAGGTTGCCTGTGCTCTCTTGAACGCCAGTGGTCCGAGAGTCGTGAGCGGTCCGCGACAAGAAAAAGTAGCGACAGACGCTGAGCGCGCTGCACTGTCGGAAGAAGAAAAGCGGTTGAAGATGGCGGCACCACCGGCAGCAAAAGACGCCATAATGTACTCATTTCATGCTTACATCTACTCTCAATTACGGGAGAGCCAGCATTTTTTTTTTTTTTTTGGGGGGGGGGGGGGGGGAGCAGCTATACTGCTTCTGGTCGCCGGCATGCGGGTTCTGTGGTCCACCGCAAACCCGACTGTTGTGATTGTCGCGTTTCATTCCGTGAGTACTGTACGTAACCACTTCTGTGAGCTTTGTTGTGTTTAACAGAGAAAGGTCATAATCTGCCGACGGTTAGTCAAAGAGTTCGACGGACTACTGTCTTGCTAGGAGACAGTATCTACCGCCTGTTGGAAGTAAATTGTCTAGGCCAACATATTTTCTGAAAATTGCATGAATATAAAAAAAAACTATGAAGCGTTAAATTTACACTCAACAGTAAAAGGAACACGATATCGAAGTTGTGTAAACTCTATCTGTTAGATCAGCAGCTGTATCTGTGAGATGTGCAGTGATATGCATCATATTCATCCGCGTTAGACGGTTTAACCGATAGTATTTACAGAAGCTGGATGTTATTTTTTATTGAAGAGCTTTGGTGTTGTAACCTCGCCGATTAAACTTTTGAGAACATTTGCCGATTCTCTGCATTTTTATGTATATCAAATTTTATGTAATGGCCTTTCTGTCTAAAGTTCTCCGAATATTCAAATTTGCTGGGAGATTGTTTAGTGAGGGAACCTGTACGTTTCAAATGAGGTTGAAAAAAAAAATAATGACTTTGCTCCGAACTACACTCAAAACACGGTAACTTCTAAAGGTGCGAATTTTTGAACATTTTTACAGGTAAGTGGCGTTTTTTTTATTGATATGATATAAGGAGATGTTGACGCACAAATACGGCGCCGGCTACTCCGTAGCTCTTGAATGGGTCTAACCTTCAAAATACAGGGTTCAAGATTACATGCCAAACAACCTTCTCATACAAGCACCAGAACATGAAAAAATACTTGTCAAGCAACGTTTTCACAGTAACACTACAAAGTAAGAAAATACGTGGTATGTGGAGTATACAAGTTAAACTCCATGGCACTGCAGAAGAAAGTCTCAAAAATACAAATAATGATGTCACCTAACAATACAGCCTCTAATCAGCGGGTGGTGCCTACGTCGTGTAAATGCATTATCACATATAGTAAGAACAGAATAGTCAATGTAACATGATCCACAAACACATACATATATACAGCGGTGTTGAAATAAAAGGACCATTATAAGCGTTAATAACGGCCAACAATGCCGCTGTCTTCGAGAAAAGTTTTTAATGCTTTTAAAGCGCTCTTCTGTAAGGCCGTTGTTGACCAAGGGCCCGAAAGTTTCGTTAAACGGAAAGGTCTGCGCTCTAATGTCATTAGAGTTGATTTAAGTCGGCGTCTTGGTGTGTCGTGATGTGGGAAATCTAGGAGGAGGCGATGTATATCTTCATCTACAAATCCACTATCACATTCGGGGGTTTCTGCACGGTGAATTCTATGTAAGAAATATCGTGTGTAGGCAGGGCCTTGCCTTAATCGATGAATAAGGGTTTCCATATTTCTGTCTAATGACAATGGAAATTTGAATTAAGTAATTGGATCGATATGGTACAAATCAGAGCTCTTTAAAATGTGGTCAAACCACGTATTTCTACACATTTTGAAAGACGTTGCCCTTATGGTGCAGTGTAATTAATTTTTTTTATATTGGAAGCGAAACCACATCATCTTTGAGGTGTGCTTGTCGTGCTGCTTCATCGGCTGCTGTGTTGCCAGGAAGGTTGCAATGTCCAGGTATCCACTGGAACGCTATTTCATGCTTCGCTTGGCTTGCCTTTGTGACGTCTTTAAGTGTTTCATATATTATACTATCACTGATTGGTAAGCGTTGTTCATTGCCGTAAATCACGGCACCGTTATTTTTGGTCAAGTCATAATGTAGAATCGATCGTCATTAAAATTTATAGGGGGCAACATACACTGAACGTGAACGCTAGGCGTCATGGGATACATTCTACAACGCGCATGATACCCCAGTTGTTGGCTTGTGGAAATTTCGCTCCGACTGACGTAACATGTAGGTCTCCCATAACTTGAAGCCTCTATTAGCGTTATTTTGGGAAAAATACCAATATTTAAAGCATATATTATTATTATTTATGGCAGACACTGCCCATTGGTTTCAAAAAATGGTCTCCAACCCACGCTGTGAAGGTGGTTGGACAGCGAAGCTGCAAACGACAACTAGAACGATTACCTATTACGACATAGGTTGAAATTATTCACGTTGTTGCATTCACGTGCACATATTACCTAATTATTAGCCTAAGACGTTTCGACGGCGTGCGACTTGGATTTCGTCGCTAATTCGTGCACCTACAAATAGTGGACCAGAGAGAAGAGAAATTCGCCGCGCCTCATATGCACGCTGCTCTTTAGTTGTCCTCACTATGCGTGGCCTTCCAATAGCAATGTCGCAACACAAATCACTTGCTAGTTGGTTGCCTGGAGACATCTGCAGACTAATACATACCCCAATCTGAGTTTACTCAGCAAAATCTATCCGGCAACATATGACAATAAATGCCCGCTATGCGGGCATTTATTGTCATACTTTAACTTTAACTTTGACTTTAACTTTGACTTATTGTCAACTTTAAGAGACAGGAAGAGAGCGGTGTGGATCAGAGAACAAACGGGGGTAGACGATATTCTAGTTGACATTAAGCGGAAGAAATGGAGCTGGGCAGGCCATGTAATGCGTAGGATGGATAACCGGTTAGGGTTACAGAATGGATACCAAGAGAAGGGAAGCGCAGTCGAGGACGGCAGAAAGTCAGGTGGGATGATGAGGTTAGGAAATTCGCAGGCGCAAGTTGGAATACGCTAGCGCAAGACAGGGGTAATTGGAGATCGCAGGGAGAGGCCTTCGTCCTGCAGTGGACATAAGTATAGGCTAATGATGATGATGATGCGGGGAACACGCGACGCTTTACCACGTTACATGGGCTTGCCAAAAACCAAAGGTAGCGCCAGTACACAAAACACCAACACCGGAGCATTGGGAGGCTGCGCTATCCTGCTCGAAGCCTGAAGAACAGCTCAAGCTGATCGACAGAGGCTCGCAAGATGGCAAAGGCCGCAGGGCCCTGGACTGAGGGCTCCACCTACGCCGGAAGCCTCCTTTGTGAAAATGAATTTTTTCATTCATTCATTGCTAGGCGGGTTCTTCGTTTACATACGAATGTGTAGTCACGTTACTCCCTGCTTCGTGTGCTACAGTCAAGCTGCCCTACGTCTCCGCGGTAGCTTGCGCAACAGTAATCTTTACCGGGAAACGTATGCGGGGAGCGCTATGTGCTTCGCATTGATAAATAGATTATGGTGTTTTGCGTGCTAAAAACCACGATCTGATTATGAGGCACGCCGTAGTGGGGGACTCCGAAATAATTTGGACCACCTGGGGTTCTTTAACGTGCACCTAAATCTAAGTGCACGGGTGTTTTAACAGCGAAGCTATTTAAAGCCAGCCGTAAAATGTGCGCGTTTCACGAAATTATCATCATCAGCATGGGCTCGAGCGTCGTCGTCTTCTTCCGCAGCTGGCTCGTTGGTGGCCCTCGGTTAGCGCTCGTATGCTCGTGCTCGGCACGCGCCCGGGCCACTGCTCCCGCGTTCGTCGTCGTTGTCTTCCACAGCTGGCTGCGTGGCCGCCAATCATTCCAGCGTGCAATTTCACTTCTCTTCTGTCGTCGTAATGGGGAGGCAAAGCTTGCACTAACTAGGCCGCGCAGAGCTCGAGTCACAACGAAGCTGGCCGATCGATTGCGTCTCCTGGTAGTAGATAGGTGGGACTTGGTAGGAGCTAGGTTCGGCCTTGACTATGCCTGAGTTGAGCTTTGTTATGCCAGGTATCTCTTAGGTTATGACGCAATCGATCGGCCAGCTTCGCTGTGTCTCGAGCTTTGCGCGGCCTAGTGCAAGCTGTGCCGTTTTTTTTTTTTTCGCATTTCTCCCCACCGAAATACGACCGCCGTGGCCGGGATTTGATCCCGTGATCTCGTGCTTAGCGGCCCAACACCATAGCCACTCAGAAACTACGGCGGGTGTGCTTCGCATTGCATGTAGGTGCAGGAGCGCCTTATCAATTATGTGGTTCGGGTGCTTGTTTTGAGCTTGATCTTTGTTGAAACGTATGCTCTCCTGTATGTTGAATGGCAGTATGTTGTATGGATCAGAGAGCAAACGAGGATAGCCGATATTCGAATTGTCATTAAGAGAAAAGGAAATGGTGCTGGGCAGGCCACGTAATGCGTAGGATTGATTACCGGTGGGCCATTAGCGTTACAGAATGGATACCAAGAGAAGGGAAGCGCAGTCGAGAACGGCAGAAAACTAGGTGGGGTGATGAGAATAGGAAATTTGCAGGCGCAAGTTGGAATCAGCGCAAGACAGGGGTAATTGGAGATCACAGGGAGTGGACTTCGTCCTGCAGTGGACATAAATATAGGCTGATGATGATGATGATGATGATGATGATGATGAATGCGTGATTTCAGAGAATGTATGCGCTGTTCGCTTACGCTTTGCTGAGTGCTTGTAGCCTCTGCCTTACGGGGGGGTATGAGCCATTGCATTTGGGGATATGAGCCCCAAATAGATAGTTTTTTGTCGCCGTTACGCCACGAAGAAATCCCGGCATCCTAGCCGTATAGTCGCTCTAAAATGAAAATGTTCTTAAGGTTTTCATTAATCGTTGGTGGTATGGGGAAGCTGTACATTCGGTGCAATTTCGGTGTACATTCTGGAACACCAGTGTCACTCAGAAACGACCTTTCGGGCGGCGTGCCCTTCGTGGAAAATTCATACAATAGCTTGCTGCGTGATTTGTACGGAAAGGCATGCGTGATCACGAAGACGATGACCTTAAAGAGTGTGACGCAAACCTACCAAGCTGAATCGGTTAGGAACGGGAGGCCGACGCGGCAGATAAAATGCATTATTGGAATGCTTTCAAAGCTCACTAAAATAAATCAGAAGAAAATGCGGTGAACATATTTGCGACTTGTTTGTTTTGAAACCGAGCTTCTAATATCAGCGTGCAGCGAATACTTACCCTCTGAAGGCCAGAATACAGTTGCTTTCACTCAACGCCGAACAATTTTGCAGAGCACCTTATGCGAATTACACATGAAGATGTTATCAAAATTTAACGACACGCAGTGAACTTAGCAAATACCTGTTTGCTAACCTTTAGTTATTGCAATGGAAGTAGTGTGATATGTGTAACTATATTTCAATAAGCTGCAAATATGTCATATTAACCAAAGCTGTAATAAAGTTCGGCAGCATGTTACACTCCTAGTAACCAGTGGCGTAGCCACAAATTTTGTTCGGGGGGGGCTCAAGTTGCAGCGCGGCCTCCTCCTTATAGAATTTGATGAGGGATCAAATGCATGAATAATAAATGCTTTTCCAATGCCATTGTATATTAGATGCTGCAAACGAATTATTGAACCCTATGCACTGTCAAGTAAAATATGTATTTTTTCATAAAAGAATATATTCGTATGCCCCAAAAATTGTGACAGAAATAACCGATATCAATGCTTCCGCGTTTCTTTTTTGTCTATTTAATAAGTAAAGAAAATATCACACGAACTTTAGAAATATATCAGTTCGAAACCAGCAAAACAGTGCATGCAGCTGATATGAAAAACGTAAAGGCCATTAAATGAATAAGTTGAGGACAAATACTTTAATGAATCTTTGTCATTCAAGAACCTTGTTTACATTTTTGTACATATGCAACGGCCAAGAAAAAAACCTCAATGGCGCTGTCCCTCGTTGCAATAGATTGCACAGGAGCAGCTGTTACCGGTCGTGTATTGTAATGACACCGAGATTATAGTCGCAACAGTGAGTACAAATAAAAAGTAGGAGTTCTGCAAAATATACATTATAAATGCGAAGATAGATTGGAATATACAAATGCGAAGATACAATTCGCCTAAAGGGCAAAAAAGAGTCGCTGGAAACAAAGTCCACTGCTTGTATACACAAAACCTCGCAACAAGATATTTAAAAATACGTATAAGTCGCCAACAAATCTACGTATTTAGGCAAACGTCACTGTATATAATGCGTCAAACAAGACAAATAAACATGTTTGACACGTAAAGCCCCATAATTTTTTTAAAGTAAACAAGTTGCGCAGTCACAGATAGTAAACTTTGCGCACACAAGGACAGACGATCCAGGCAAGAACAAAACTACGATCGCAGAAATCGTGATATTTACTCGGGCCATGCGGCGGTCGCGACAGCGCCATATGGGTAGAATAATAGAGGAATAATGCAGAAATCAGTACGAAAATGTGTAATTTAACTACGTGCACAACGCGAACAATTATTCTGCACGCAAAATTAAAGGACGGTATTGCTTCGTTTCAAAAAAGAAATAAAAGCAGGTAGCTAAAAGGGAAAGAAAAGGACAAACAAAAGCCACAGATGATGCGGTGAGTTCAACTACCCAATATCCGAGTGTGTTTTTGGCAAACGCCGCGTGGGCCGGGCTTTCAATGAGCAAGGTCGGTCAAAATTGGTTATTGATGTCCTCGTAATTTTCGTATTCGCATGATAATGTTGATTATGATGCTAACTGCTAGAATAAACGACGAAAATGTCGGCGGTTTTAAAAGCTAATGAACAGTCATACGTTTTCATAATTAAGAGCTTATGGACCTGAAGGAACAGAACTTTTTACTTGCATTGATTTTTGCTGCTTCACTATCTAAAGAACAAACTTCTCTCGGCGGGGAAGTTGAGCGAAGCGGTCAATGACTTCGGACACGTTGATGCCGACGTCTTTGTGGGTGTATAGAAGCGCCAGCCTAACCATGCGTTCCACAGACATTGTAGAGCGCAAGTAGTTTTTATTGCGATAACAATTATATGGACACTTCAACCGGATTTCTGCCGTCGCCGTCGCTCTGAGGTTCCGTATAAAGTTCAAGGGCTATAAAATCGTCGCCGTGCGCCGTATGCGCGAGTGAGAACGCGCGGAGGACGCATGCTATGACGGAGAGCGAACGCACGGCGGAAAGCAAACACGACCTCCGTCGCGCGAAAGGCCGTGGGGGTATGGGAGGGAGGGAGGGAGACGGGGCGACGCTGTGCTGCGGCACCAAATGCTTCTCTTGCAACCGGGCGCAAGGGGAACTGGCCACTCAATCTCCGACGCGAAAGCAAGAAAGCGGGAAGGCAGCGCGGGAGGGAGGGGGGCAGCTTCTACTCTGCCAACAACTGCGTTTGTACTTCGCCCGGCTGTGGCGGTCACCCGCACCGTCTCTTATCTCCACACGGCTCTGACCTTTGTATGCGCTGTGCATTCGCCGCTCAGTTTCCGTTGAAGCGATAGACCGCACGAACCTTCGCTCGCTGCGGCCGCTGCGCTTGCTGCCAGCGGTTTGACAGTCGTCAGCGGCCATTGAGTGTGATCTATTCATGTTTGCTTGTGCGCGGTGACACCATGCTTGTTAATACAGTTAGTAAGCGAATGTGTCCAAGTTTATGCAGCCGATAAAACTACTATCCCTACTCCGAATAGCTCTCTACTAATTTGCTATTGCAATTGATGCTTCGCCTTTCGAGCGAAACTGCGACATTTTTTAGTAAACTCTTGTTAAAAAATATTCTCTCTGCACTGGCAGTGGTCACTGGAAGGGTGACTAGAATCTGCAGCAGTATTTAAACATTTACATAGAACCTGCAGTCGCAATGAGAGATGGGCATCTATTTCGGTGCTAAAACCTAAAACACTCCCTCGATGTCGTTGGCATACTTGTTTAGGTACCTTGCACAAACAGTAGGCTGTTCGATTCCAGTGATGTCCGTCGTTTGGCCAGAAAGTATGGAGAAGGAGCCTGCTTTTGCATATAGGCATTCTTTGATAATTTCCCCACAAATTTCTATAGTTTGGTTTTGTGCATCTGGGCTTAAATACGAGGCATTACTGGGGCACCTTTCCAAATGGTTCTTCAGATATGTATCTCTACAATCCGCTGGCATGCGAAGAAGCGCTCTGAAAATACCTGTATTTTCAGCGGGGGCTATGCTTAAATTCATAGGGCCACTGTCCCTGTGGCCACGGAGAGCCAGACCTTGCCGCGAGCAAAAAAAAAAAAAAAAAAAAAACCTCAATAATAGACAGTGTACTTTCTTCTGTTTTCTCATATTTTACTTTGCCTGCCCTGGTCCAGCTGATCGATCACATTGGGCCCGCTTCCTGAAAATGTTTGGAGAAAATTATCAGCTGCCAGCTGACTTTCACGGTGATATTTAGTATTTTCATGTGTGTGGAAGATTGCGAGCGCGTGCTTCCATTTCTGGAACGGCTTGGACACGAGGGCTTGACACGAGGGATTGGACACGAGGGATTGAACATCTTTTAAAGCACGCCTTTGGAAATGTCAGTGTACCTTTAGCATCAAAAGTTTATGAGAACTTTATACCCATAAAGTTTCGTAATTGAAATCCATGCGCTCCGTAGATTCCGTGGCCGCTGAGAGATGCCGCAACGCGCCCGCTCGCTATCGAAAAGCCCTTGAAAGTTTGTGCTCGGATGGGGCTCCTTGCGTTATTATGTGACTCCAGGTGCGAGGGCGTTGTCACGAAATCCAGCGCGAGTTCGCAAATTTCGCGCCGAAATGTCTTTTCTAGCGTGAAAAAGAAATTGTAGACAAAATCCAGAATGATTCCCGGCGTCGGTGGTTGGTTTTGTCGGCCAGCACGAAAAAATTTCGGGGGAGGGGCTGGTCAATAATTCACAGAGGACCCTGATCCTGAGAAAGAAATATACACAAGAATAAAAGTGGGTGGGAGTGCATACGGCAGGCATTGCAAAATGCCGACTGGGAGCTTACCACTGTCGTTGAAAAGAAAAGTGTGCAATCATTGCATTCTATCGGTGATAATTAACATATGGGGCAGAAACCTGGATGTTAACATAGAAGCTCGAGAACAAGTTAAAGAACGCACAGACAGCGATGGAACGAAAAAATGTTAGGCGTAGTGTTATAGGGCCCCTCACCAAGCCACGTAGAAAATTTCCAGAAGAAAGGAAACCGAGGGCCATATCTTTATTAGTCATATCATAAGAAGCTAAGAAACAAAGACACCAAGGACAGCATAGGGGAAATCACATGTGCTTATTGATTGAATTAACGAAAATGATAAATAATGAAAATGAAAGTAGATGAAAAAAGTTGTCGCAGTTTCACCTGAAAGGCGAAGCATCAATTGCGATAGCAAATTTGTAGAGAGCTATACGGAGTAATGATAGTAGCTTTATCACGGGTATACCCTTGGACATGCAGCAGCACCGTCAACACGCAGAACTGTTGTCGACGCCGTCGGCGTTTTGCCCGCGTTCGCACAAAATGCGTACGGCGTTGGTGACTGTTGCCGGAGCCTCTGATATAAATACGCACTTGATGCCGCAGCTAAACGTCGCCTCCCTTCCCTCCCCCCCCCTCCCCGCCACGGCCTTTCGCGCGTCGGAAGAAGGCGCGTTTGTTCTACACATATGGTGATTGTAAAGGAGGAAAGAGACTTATGCAGCCCTTAAGGGAGCACGGCGCAGAACGCGCGTTTTTTCTTCGCCGTGCGTTCACTCCCCGTGAAAGCGCGCGTCCCTCGCGCCCTTTCACTCGCACATACAGCGTTCGGCGCGCGGCGACGATTTCATCTCCACTGACGTCATACGGAACCTCACGGCGACGGCGACGGCGACGCCGACGGCAGAATTCTGCTTTGGAGTGTCCATATAATTGCTATCGCAATAAAAACTGGCTGCAGGTGGGGCACGAACCCACGTCTTCGCATTACACGTGCGATGCTCTTACCATTTGAGCTCCGTGTTCCCATCCACTTTCTTGGGAAAACGACGTGTCTTTGTTTGTTGGCTTCTTATGATATAGAAAATTTCGGTTGTACGCTGTAAGTTGTTGCGTGCCCTATAGGGAGCGTTCTGCCTCAAGAATTTTAAAAATTTGTTCATTAATAGCCGCGATAGAAATATTTCTGTGCCGCGCGCACTCATGGTTTCAGGAGGCGAGCTTCACCGCCAACATAGACATTCTCTCCACTTGTCCCCGTCTAGCCTCCGCAAGCGAAATTCCTTCCCTGCGTTCTCCCATACCGGAGCTGGAGGATCACGTGACGCATACGGGCCCCGCCTTTTTCTTTTTTATTGCGATAGCAATTATATGGACACTTCAACCGGATTTCTGCCGTCGGTGTCGCCGTCGCCGTCGCCGTGAGGTTCCGTATAGATAAAATCTTCGCCGCGCGCCGTATGCCCCAGCGGAAGCGTGCGGGGACGCGCGCTATCACGGAGAGCGAACGCACTCAATCTCCCACGCGCAAGCAAGGAAGCGAAAAGCCAGCGCCGGAGGGAGCAGGGGGGGGGGGGGGGCACTTCTCTGCCAACAACCGCGCTCGTCGCTCGTCCGCACAGTCTCTTATCTCTCCCACGCGCAAGCAAGGAAGCGGGAAGTCAGCGCCGGAGGGAGCGGGGGGGGGGGGGCGCACTTCTACGCTGCCAACAACCGCGCTCGTCGTTCGTTCGACCGCACCGTCTCTTATCTCCACACGGCTCTGACCTTTATGCGCTGTGCATTCGCCGCTCAGTTTCCGTTGCAGTGATAGACCGCACGTACCTTCGCCCGCTGCGCGGCGTATGCGCTCGCTGCCAGCGTTTTGACAGTCGTTGGCTGCAGTCATTCAGTGCGATCTATTCATGTTTGTTTGTGCGCGCTCACACCACGCTTGTTCATTCAGTTAGTAATAGTCGGGCCACATTTTCCAACGCACGCTACACATGCAATGCTGCCCAGATCGGCAGTGCAGCACTACAGGTGTGTCCCTTCGCACGTGATGCCCACGGGAAGCGCTTCTCATCAACACCACCGTTTCACACGCGCCTTCTCGTGGTCATCGAGTCTCTCTTCATGTCGGTCTACTTACGCCGCAGCACACCTGCTTACTTAATCAGCTCATGTTTACTACAATTCATATTGCTACCAAGGCCGCTCACCTTACTTCGTATGACATTGCTGTGTTGCTATCGCATTCATTGCTTCGCCCTTAGGGCGAAACTGTGACATTTCCCCCCCCCCCCCCCCCCCCCTCACTTTTCTGCTGCGCGGCGCACTTCCGCTGTCGGTCTCTCGCGCGAGACTGTTGCGTTTGCCTCGTTCCGCGTAGCGCACGATTTCGAGCGCTGTGCACGAGAAGACCTGAGTAGTGTTATAAGTCAGTGCTACACGAACGATCGCGCGCTCGAACACGGTAGAAAATGACATAGTTTCGTTGACTGCGCGCGCGACTGCGCCACGTGGGAACAAGCCGCCACAACAGAAGTGGATCTCTCTTGCTGCGGTGCGAAGTAAAACAAAGAACGCGCAGACATTCGGTTTATGCGTTTTATTATTTCTCTAAACTTTAATTCGTCTATTGAAGCAACAGATTACCCAAATAGAAGTAGAAGTTGCTTTGAATAATTCTCGAAGTCACGTGTCACTATGAGCGACGTCACAGCACAGACATGTACGTAGGCGCACTTGCGCATATACGTCAACCCTTGGAGCGCGGCGCCCGCCAGGAGGAGGGCCGAACGGCGTTTGGTTTGAAATTTCATCTTTTTCCGCGGCGCGTAGCGATGTAATACTTAGCAAACACGATCGTTAGCGCGCATTGTATGCACTGCGCTTGTCAGCTAAAAATTGCCAGACCCGGTGAGGGGCCCTTTAAGTGACAGTAAGAGAGCGGCGTGGATCAGAGAGCGAATGGGGATAGCCGATATACTATAACGGACAATATGAGAAAAAAAAAAAAGATGGAGCTGGGCAAGCCATGAAATGCGTAGGGTAGATAACCGGTGTACCATTAGAGTTACAGGATGGGTGCCGAAGGAAGGGAAGCGCAGTCGAGGACGGCAGAAAACTAGGTGGGATGATCAAATTAGGAAATTTGCAGGCGCAAGTCGGAATCAGCTAGCGCAAGACAGACGTAATTGGAGATCGCTAGATTCGTCCTGCAATGTACATAATTAATGTGCTGATGATGATGACGCTTTCCCCTTAGCAAGTACGCCACGTTCGCGATGATGTATGTATGTATGTATGTATGTATGTATGTATGTATGTATGTATGTATGTATGTATGTATGTATGTATGTATGTATGTATGTATGTATGTATGTATGTATGTATGTATGTATGTATGTATGTATGTATGTATGTATGTATGTATGTATGTATGTATGTATGTATGTATGTATGTATGTATGTATGTATGTATGTATGTATGTATGTATGTATGTATGTATGTATGTATGTATGTATGTATGTATGTATGTATGTATGTATGTATGTATGTATGTATGTATGTATTGTGGCGAACCACATCGCCAGCGCAGTTAGGAGGGAGAAGACGACGAGGAGGAGACGGAAGAACGTAGTAATAAATGGGTTCCACCTACAGTACCCTAGTGAAATCTTTACATTGGCGCAGTCGAAAGCAGGAGCCTGTGAAGAAGCAGATGAACGTCGTGTTCAACGAGGGACGAACCACCATCGAGGGCTACAGAGGAAGTGACGAACAACATGTCCGGCCACTGGAGGACATCACCACGCCTGATGTTCTGCGGAGCGTTCCAAGTGCCTCCGGGTTTACGGCTGACGACCCCGTCACTAAAGGTATCGTTCCTGCCTGCAATGAACAAGACGAGTCCGAAGCTTGTTTTAAAGGACCCATCTCAGCTCGTGAAACCGAGCCAGCTGTAGTGCCGCTGGACAATGATATAACTGTTGTTATACGAACGCACTACTTGACCTTCAGAAATGCCAGATGAGGCAACAGCAGCAGCTGGTAGATCTTCTTGTTGCGCTATCAAGATCTAGAAGCAACAGTGAACAGATTTCCTTGAAACCAGACATATTTGATGGAAATTCGTCCGGTGTACATACCTGGCTTCATTTTTATGAGTACGCTTGCTCCCGGAACTAATGGTTGACTGACGAGGATCGCATACAGAACATGCGGGTATTTCTGTGTGGCAACGCGCGGAAATGGCACGATCTTCGGTTCACTTCACAGTTGAGCGAATCGTGGGATGAGTGGAAAGAGAGTTTCTCTCGAGCATTTAAAAAGAACCCCGTGGAACTTTGGAATAACGCCATATTCTACAGACAGAAGGCAGTTAACAGCAGAGAATATGTGTTGGAAAAGTGGCATTTAATTTGTACAGCCGAGCCGAAACTTCCAGAATCGTCTGTTATCGCCCTCATTATACACGGCATGACAAGAGAGTGCCAGAAACAAGTTCTAGCTAGGTCGCCAAGCACAATGGACCAATTGCTTGAGTCACTGGCGTACGTTATGACCGCAGATTTTAATGTGCCATCAAATAAGACAAGGGTCACAACTCGAGATCAAGCGATAACTACACATGAGGCTCGGTACCCCTTCACCAGTCATACCTCCTAAAGTCAAGGCACCACCGAACCTCACCATTACGCTGAAGAAACAGTGTTCCTTGTTAAATCAGGCGTTTTAATAGTGTCAATGCTTATAAACGGCAGAAACATGTCAGCATTGATTGACACTGGTGCTTCCGTAAGCCTAATTAATGAAAATATAGTGGATTCCACCATCATCATTTCCGGGAAGCCTATTCGTGTGTATAGCTACGATGGATCATCTCGGGAATATCATAAATGGACAAAAACAGCTCTTGAGTTCCAAGGGCAGAAGTTCAAGGTGGAAGCGCTCGTCGTGTCAATGGTGGACTTCGACTTTCTTTTATCGCGGCCCGATATGAGGAGCAGGAAGATTAACATATTGCGGAATGACAAGGTGACCATTGGACAACCTGAGCAAGATACGTCTTGGACTGAAACACCCGACGGACGGAAGCTATCATGCGCGGAAGACGTGCCGTTGAAGTTCCCCGAGCTAATATGCATTGGGCCATATCCCGAAGATACAACAGCGATTGAGGTGCCGTTCTTGTTGCGCGACAGCACAGTCGTCAGAAAAAAACCGTATAGCCTCAGCCATGAAAAGAAAGTGTGGTTAAAGCAAGAACTTCAAGGCATGTTAGAGGCAGGGATCATTAGAACATCGACATCATCTTTTGCTTCCCCTATTACCATTATACCGAAGGAAGATGGATCATTCCGACGGTGCACTGATTACCGAATGATAAACAAGCAGACGGATCTTTTTCCATACCCGATGCCTAGGATAGATGAGATTGTCACGTGCAGGAGAAGGCCTTCAGAGCAAGAAGTACTGCACCGGCAGAGACGAGCACTAACCAGGAAGATGGCTGACCCCAAAAAACGAAAAACTTCTTCTTCTCTCCTTGCCCGAATACTGGCTCGCGCTCGCCGCAGCTCGTGACCTGGTGGCATTTTCCCCCTGTGAAAAAAAAAAAAAAAAAAAAAAAAAACGGGCATCGTGCCGATGCTAGCGCTAGTCGACGTAGGTAGAGGGACAGAAAAAAGAGGGAACGAACATAAAGTATGTACAAGTGGGGGGGCTGAGGGAGAGAAAAATTAAGTAAGGCATAAAGTTGAGAAGCTGTCGCACTATCGCGCGAAATAAGGTTTGAGTCGTACAACGTGCACAATCTCCGAGTGGTGCCTTCGACGCTGGGACGATATGGCACTATCCGGGAGAACCTCGTAGTTCACGTCACTAACGCGACGCAGCACTTTGTAGGGTCGAAAGTAGCGACTGAGCAGTTTCTCTGACAACCCCTGGCGGCGCACCGGCGTCCACACCCAAACTTGATCGCCCTGGTGGTATTCCACTTAGCGATGGCGAAGATTGTAGCGACGTGCATCTACACTCTGCTGTTGCGTGATGTGTAGGCGTGCCAATTGGCGAGCTTCTTCGGCGTACTGCGTAAATTGCTCAGCGTCAGGGGTGAGCAGCGCGTCGTAATCGTGTGGAAGCATCGCCTCCAGCATGGTCTGAACCTCACGTCCATAGACAAGACGAAACGGCGTGAATCGCGTTGTCTCCTGGATGGCAGAGTTGTACGCAAATGTTACGTACGGTAGAACCTGATCCCATCTTCTTGTGTTGTACATCGGCGTACATGGATAACATGTCGGCGATGGTTTTGTTCAATCGTTCCGTCAACCCGTTGGTCTGCGGATGATATGCAGTGGTCTTGCGATGGCTCGTGTAGCTTAGATTGAATACGTCCTCAATCAGCTTGGCTGTGAAAGCGGTGCCTCTGTCAGTGATCACGTACGACGGGGCTCCATGTCGAAGAATGATCTGGTCTATAAAGAACTGGGCAACATCGGCAGCCGTAGCGCGTTGTAGAGCCCTTGTCTCGGCGTATCTGGTTAAGTAGTCTGTGGCGACTACGATCCACTTGTTCCCGACTGATGATAGTGGAAAAGGCCCGAGTAAATCCATTCCTATTTGATCGAATGGTGCCCTGGGTGGTGCGATCGGTTGCAGCAGCCCCGCGGGCTTCAGTGGCGGGGATTTGCGGCGTTGACATTCACGACAACTCTTGACGCAGCGCTTTACATATGTAGAAAGTTTGGGCCCGTAGTACGCCTGTCGAACTCTGGCGAGAGTTCATGAGGAGCCTAAGTGACCAGATGTGGGCTCGTCATGGCAGGCAAGAAGAATGTCGTCGCGCATGTCAGCAGGTATGACGAGAAGGTAGGGTTTGCCGTTGCTGTTCGAGTTTTTCTTATACAGGACACCAGTTCGAAGGCAGAAGGACGAGAGACTGCGAGAAAGGCGTCGAGGTATGGGAGAGTTGCGTCCTTCGAGATTTTCGATTATTGCGCGGATATCGGCATCCTCGCGCTGTCGGGCGATCAAGTCCGTTGCAGTGAGGGCCCCAAGGAATCCGCTGTCATCCTCAGCGGCCGGATCACAAACATCGGTGGGTGCACGCGACAACGAATCCGCATCTTCGTGCTTGCGGCCTGATCTGTATACGATGGTCAGATCGAATTCTTGCAGACGAAGGCTCCATCGTGCGAGTCGCCCAGCGGGGTCTCGTATATTGGTCAACCAGCACAATGAACGGTGGTCGGTCACTACTTTGAAGGGGCGACCGTAGAGGTAAGGCCGAAACTTCATGGTCGCCCATACCACGTACTGCAAGGCACTCTTTCTCTGAGGTGGAATAGTTTGCTTCTGCGCGTGAAAGAGTACGGCTGGCGTAAGCTATCACGCGCTCTGTGCCCTCTTGGGGTTGGACCAGGATGGCGCCAAGACCCACGTTGCTGGCGTCGGTATGGACTTCAGTATCAGCGTCCTCGTCAAAGTGAGCAAGAACTGGTGGTGTCTGCAAACGCTCCCGCAGCTCGGTGAAAGCCGCGTCTTGCTCTTCATTCCACACAAATGGTACATCTTCTCGTGTGAGGCGAGTCAGAGGTTCGGCAATCCTAGAAAAATTGGCGATGAAGCGGCGATAGTATGCGCAGAGCCCCAGAAAGCGACGGACCGCTTTCTTGTCACGGGGAACAGGAAATGAGGCTACGGCGGTGGTCTTGTCAGGGTCAGGCCGAACGCCATCCGCGCTCACAACATGGCCGAGAAACTTAAGTTCTTTATAACCGAAGTGGCATTTCTCTGGATTCAGTGTGAGGTTAGCGGCGCGGAGAGCGTCCAGCACTGTCTTCAGACGATTCAGGTGTTCCTCAAAGGTCGCCGAAAATACGACGACGTCACCAAGATAAACGAGGCAAGTATGCCACTTCAAACCGGTGAGAACAGTGTCCATCATTCTTTGGAATGTCGCAGGTGCAGAACACAAGCCGAAATGAGCACTTTGAATTCATACAGGCCATCCGGTGTAACAAAGGCAGTTTTCTCGCGATCTCGTTCATCAACTTCAATCTGCCAATATCCGCTTTTCAAATCTATAGGTGAAAAATACTTGGCGCGTCGCAGTCTGTCGAGTGAATCATCGATGCGGGGCAGTGGATAGACGTCTTTTTTAGTCACGTTGTTTAGCCGCCTGTAGTCAACGCAGAAACGTAGCGTTCCGTCCTTCTTCTTCACGAGGACGACCGGCGATGACCAGGTACTTTTGGAAGGCTGTATAACATCGTCCTGAAGCATCTCTTCGACTTGCGTATGTATCGCGTCCCGTTCTTTGGCCGAAACTCGGTAAGGCTGTTGTTTTATATGGGCGAGACGTCGGTATACGTAATGATTCGGTGTTTCGTGATGGGCGTCTGACGCACCTTAGAGGACGAGGGGAAACATTCTTGGAATTGAAGCAGCAATTCATGCAGCGCTATTTGTTGTTCCTCTGGTAGAGTCGAATTAATGTCTACTTTGCCTAGTGATGCCGTCGCAGCCCCTGGTGTCGATTTGAGAGCATTGTCCAGTGATGCAGACGTAAAACATTCAGCAATCTCCGTTATGGGGTAGGCGAGAGCGATGGCAGTGCGACGAAAAAAGTTGTCGCAGTTTCACCTGAAAGGCGAAGCATCAATTGCGATAGCAAATTTGTAGAGAGGTATACGGAGTAATGATATTAGCTTTATCAGCTGTATAAACATGGACATGCAGCAGCACCGGCAACACGCAGAACTATTGTCGACGCCTTCGGCGTTTTGCCCGCGTTCGCTCAAAATGCGTGCGGCGTTGGTGACTGTTGCCGGAGCCTCTGATATAAATAGGCACTTGGTGCCGCAGCTAAACGTCGCCTCCCTTCCCTCCCCCCCTGCCCCTCCCCCTCGGCCTCTCGCGCGTCGGAAGAAGGCGCGTTTGCTCTACATATATGGTGATTGTAAAGGAGGAAAGAGACGCTTACTTCTGCAGCCCTTAAGCGAGCACGGCGCAGAACGCGCGTTTGTTCTCCGCCGTGCGTTCACTCCCCGTGAAAGCGCGCGTCCCTCGCGCCCTTTCACTCGCACATACAGCGTTCGGCGCACGGCGACGATTTCATCTCCATTGACGTCATACGGAACCTCACGGCGACGGCGACGGCGACGGCTACGGCGACGGCGACGCCGACGGCAGAAATCTGCTTTTGAGTGTCCTTATAATTGCTATCGCAATAAAAGGTGACGGTACTCATTACTAAAATTCGCCGCAAGCAGCGTAGAACGTCCGTCACGAAGCGTGACGAGGCTGCGAGCGGCGTAGAGACCTAGTGTGAGCAAGAGCGACATGTTGCCTTCAGCGACTGCCTCACCGTCACGTAACTTGTCACACACGACATCAACGAGGACACTCGAACGCGAGGGTAACGAGACGTTGTCAGCATAAACGCGAAACGTGCTGAGATGGCTGTCGTCGGTTTTGTCTGCTGCTCTCTCTGTCGAGAAGGTCACGGTGCGCTCCCGCAGGTCGATGATAGCGCCATATTCCCGTAGAAAGTCGATTCCCAGGATGATGTCTCGGGAACATTCGCGAAGTACAAGACAACTGGAGAGAAACGTACGTCCACGAATGCTAACTCGGAGTGTGTATATACCAAGTGGGATGACTACATGTCCGCAGGCAGTACGAATTTGTGTTCCGTACCAAGGCGTAACTACTTTCTTCAGGTGTGTCGCTAGTTTTCGGCTCACGATCGAGTAATCAGTCCCTGTGTCCAATAACGCACTGACTTCATGGTGACCGTCGAGCACCACAGGTATATCCAAAGACAGTCGGCTTCCGAGTTCAGTTGTTGTCGTCGAATCACTGCCGGTACCTGGTCGCGTCGCTGCGAGACCTTGCTCTGCTCGCGTCGATTATCAGCGGCCTCGCCCCCGAAGGTCGCTGTCTTTAGTTTTCCCGTCTAGGGCTTGGCGAACGCCCCTGCGCCGCCACTGGGGAGCTCCGGGAATTCGGGGACAATCGTCTCGGCGACAGTGACCGTGACTGCCGTCGCAAGGGCAGTGGCATGCACTGTTGAGACAGGTATTCCTCAATGGCTCTTGGTCTTTCGCCGAATCTTGGCCTTGGAGAGTCGACGGCAAAACCCTGAAGTCCGAGGCGGCGATACGGGCATTCACGGTATACATGTCCGGCTTCGCCACAGTGATAGCACAGCGGTCGCCTGTCCGGTGTGCGCCAGACGTCCGATTTTGTTTGAAGCGGTTGGCGGTTCTCCAAGTGCTGGATCGGTTGCACTGATGGAAGTGTATCGTGAGGCGTGGGGCGCACGAAGCGCAGAAAAGCAGGAATACACCGGCTCGCAGCTTCCGCGTATGATGCGCGCCGAAGCTCCGTCGGCACAGGTGGTGTGACCTCCCAGGCAAGCGGGACTTGCAGAGCATGCTGCACCTCGTTCCTGATGAGGCTGGATACGGATCCCGCAGTAGGTTGAGGCGGGAAGTGGATTCTTTGCAGCTCGTCGCGTACCACTGATCGGATGAGGTCGCAGAGGGAGTCGATGTTGATGCTACCTCCGGCAGCTCCAATCTGATCAATCGATGACGCGACGCTGATTTGCCGGTCGTACACTGCTGACCGCTGCTGAAGCACTTTTTCCATTGTCGTAGCTTCCGTTAAGAACTCGGCCACAGTCGTCGGGGGACTCCGAACAAGGCCAGCGAAAAGCTGCTCCTTAACCCCTCGCATTAAGTGGCGGAGTTTCTTATCTTCTGCCATGTCCGGGTCAGCTCGACGAAAGAGGCGCGTCTTGTCTTCAACGTACATCATCACACTTTCGTTGGGCATTTGGATGCGCGACTGAATGGCCCGCTCGGCGCGTTCACAGCGATCAGCATTGGCGTAACTTGCCCGCAGATGACGACAAAAGTCGCTCCACGACGAGAAGGGTTCGCGGTTCTCGTACCAGGTGCGAGCGCCATCCTCCAGGCTAAAGTACACATTCTTCAGCTTGTTCGCATCGGTCCACCCATTGAAATCAGCGACGCGTTCGAACTCAGCCAACCAGTCTTCGACGTCCTCAAGGATGGAACCATGGAAGACTTTTGGCACTTTCCGTAGCGTATAGTGAGCAGCAGTAGTAGTGCCTTCCATACCGCTTTGGTGCGTCGCTGACGTAGTCTCGGGAAGATGTCCAAGCTCAGGGGGCAATCCTCGGACTCTTCGGCTCTCCCGGTGGACAGGTGTTGCCACTGTAGGCACGGGGCTACCAGGAGGCGTGTAGGACATTTGCTGGGACTACCCAGCACCTCCACCAGTTTGTCACGTGCAGGAGAAGGCCTTCAGAGCAAGAAGTACTGCACCGGCAGAGATGAGCACTAGCCAGGAAGATGATGATGATGATGATGATGATGATGATGCCTCAATACTTGGCACAACCCACTGAGGGGGATAGGCCACGAACCGGGTGGTATTATGATAGAAATTTGAAATAAATTAATTTATAAATACATAAGTATAAGAATAAAAATAAATGACTAATTGAAAATGAGAAATAAAGCAATAATAAAAGAATTAAGTAGTGTTTACTAAGTTAGTCAGCCTTGCCTGAATAGGAATAGTAATATGAATTTAATAATAAATTAAATACAGCAAGGGAAATACGTAGATTTTGAATAATAATAATAATAATAATAATAATAATAATAATAATAATAATAATAATAATAATAATAATAATAATAATAATAATAATAATAATATAATTGTGGTTTTATAACTTTACTTTTTGAATTTGCTAAAGCTATAATTTATTGAAAGATAAATAAAGCAATCACGTAACAATGGGAAAATATTAATAAGGCAATCTTTTTGTGTCACATAAAAAGTTATAAATGGCTCGGCAAACATTCCCGTGGGCATGTCCTAACACCGTGGCTCCAAGTGAGAGTAAAACTGAACTGCTTAACGGCAGTCCTAGGTTACGAAGTGGGATTTCTAAACATCGTTGTCGATGATTAGAAAACCGCCGACAGGATAGTAAAAAGTGATCGATAGATTCTGGTTCATTGCAGAGGTAGCATAATGGTGATGCCGTCAGACCACATCTGTGCAAGTAAAAATTTAGTTGTGGAATACGGCAACGCAGTCTTGTAAATGTTACTTCGAATTGCCGGTTGGGACACCACTGTCGATTCCAAGAATAATTTAGATGTATAAAGTCTGTTGATTTTGCTAGTGCGAGGCTTTTCTTGTCTTCAGCCAAAGCAAACTGCCTATATCTGGCTGCAGTGATATACGCAGTTGCCGGCAGCACAGATATCGCCGGACCCTTTAAAGAAGCTCGTGCTAAAGAATCAGCTATTTCATTAAGCTGGATGTCTCGGTGGCCTGGTACCCATACTAAATGAACTAACTTTAAGTGGGGAGGAGCTAATGTATAAAACGTGTTTAAAGCTGTCAAATTTGTAGATGCGTTAAGCGCGCTGCATACAGAAAGTGAATCTGTGACAATAATAACTTTTGTAACATATAGCGGTAACTTTCTCAATGCAAGAATTATTGCCAGAAGTTCGGCCTGAAAAACTGGTGTGTAATCTGGCAGGCGAAGTGAAAAAGACCAATCGAGGGATGGTGAGTATATTCCCACGCCTGCCTTCTCTTCACACGAGGAAGCATCCGTCGCTATTACATTTATTGGGAAATGGGCCAAATAATCTTGCAAAAGGGCATTCAAATATGTTGGTGGCAGCAATTTTGCGTTATTGGGGAAAATATCCGCAAATTCTATTTTAAAGGACAATGTGGAGCTATCTAACGGAATGATTTCCCTAATGTGAACATTTAAAGGTGCTAATTGTTCCTGCACAAATACAACCTGTGGGGTATGTAACCGAGGCCACGTGATCTCAAAAAATGAATTTGGTTCACTAATAAATATATATTCTGTACGTCTAAGAGGCGATTCATAAGCCCTTAAGTAGGTTTGAACCGTAAGCATACAGAATCTCGTGTGAAGAGGAGGTAAGCGTGCTTCCTGGTATAACACGTTATTAGCAACGAATTTAGGCAGGCCTAAACATATTCGAAGAGCTTCTCTCTCTAAAAGAACAAGTGGTCTTATTTTATATTTTGCACCTCCGGAAAACAAAACACATCCAAATTCTATAATCGGTCGTACATACATACGGTAGATCATAATTAATGTGTCACTTCGCATACCAGATCGCCGGTTACTGATTCTACGTAATAAACCTACAGCTCGTGTCCCTTTCGTTGCAATATTTTCTATGTGAGAACGCCAGCTAAGTTTTTCATCATATGTGATACCCAGGTACTTAAGCGACTCTACTTGTGGAATTGTTCTCTGATCATATACTAAAGATAAATGTATCGGCCCGGAAAGCGGAAAGACAAGGACTGCACTTTTGTTTACGTTTAGAGATAGGTGAAGAGTGTGAAGCCACGTCTCTAGCATACTGAGGTATGTTTGCAAGGACAGGTAAAGGGAATTGATGTCTCTTGCTGTCGCGAAAAATGCGATGTCGTCTGCATAGACATAGATATGAACTTCCCGGCTCAGTGGAACTGAACTCATCAAAAGGTTAAATAGGACAGGAGACAGAACAGCCCCCTGGGGCACCCCTCTTGTCTGATCGAATTTTGTTGAAGAAACGCCGTTTTGAAAACAATAAAATTTTCTATTTCTTAAAAATGCAAAAATCCATGTCGTTATGTATCTCGGAAAATTGTAGGACTGTAATCTGTCCAGTAGTAGTGGGTACTCGACACTGTCATAAGCTTTCGCCACGTCAAGAGTCACTAAAGCACTCAATTCTTTTCTATTTCTAGCAAGTTGGATACGGCTTTCCAAGTCTACATGCGCACACCAAATAGAGAGACCAGGCCGGAAACCTATTTGACTTGGGCTCAGTAACGAATTTTTAGATATATGATCGATCATGCGATCATATAGAACTCTTTCAATAAGCTTTACCATATTTGAGGTAAGAGAAATAGGTCGAATATTGTCAAGATTGTAGCCAGCTCCTTGTTTTTTAAGTAGCGGAATTATTTTGGCTGTCCTCCATTCTTGAGGAATCCAAGCATTTTTTAGAGAATAATTCACGGTGTTTAGAAGTTCCTCAGGAGACATTGCAAACAAAATTTTTAACATGGCATTGGAAATGCCATCAGGACCTGGTGCTGAGGCAGGCAAAGATCTAACGATATTGGAAAGCTCCGACACTGTGACTTCACAAAGTCATCCGCGATGGGAGGTCTTAATTGTCGATTCGGCAAACGTGATGTTAAGCGTTGAGCTAATCCCTTTCCTATGAATTCTAATGAAGCAGATGTCTCGCGTGGTGAAAGAATTATCGATGTAGTATTCGCTGATGTCGGTATGAACTTTCTATACCGAAGGAATCTGAACAGTGCTTTTTTGTTGTTAGGCTTAGAGAGGAATTCATGATGTTTTTTATCATATTCGTCTTTGGCATTCGATACAGTTCTTTTGAATGTGGCAGCTGCAAACTTATAATCACTCCAGTTACTCGGAGACTGATTGTAAAGTAGTTTTTTCCAAGCGGCTTTTCGTCTTCTATAATCCCGCGTGCACTCCGAATTCCACCAAGGAGAGTGAGTACGTTTATCTTTGTTAATATTGAACTGAGATCTTTTATATGAACTTTTTAATACCGCGCAAAGACTCATGGCTTTGATGTCATCCGGCACCGTTATCTGGGAGTTGAGGGTCGCTTTTAATACACTCTGAAATTTCTGGTAATTGACAAAAATTCGCGCCGGAGACTCTAAAGAAGTAAGAGGGCACAGAATATCAAATCTAATGGGTAGATGGTCACTGTTTGAGGCAGAGTCGACTGTAGACCAGGAAGTCACGCACATCCCCGCGCTGGCAAATGTTAGATCCAATGCTGATTTATAACGGCCTTGAATAAACGTAACTGTTTTCGTGTTTAAGCAACAAAAATTTTGAGTAATTGCCCAGTCCGATAATCTTTTTCCACATGAGTCTGTTCGGAAACCCCAAGCCACATGGTGTGAATTAAAGTCTCCCGCTATCACAATTTCTTTCCTACAAGATTTGACAACGTTATTAAGGTATCGAATATCTTGAACACCTGCAGGAAAATATGTATTAACTAAAGAAAACGGAGAACAACCAGGAATAGTTACATCTATTGCTAGTATCTCGCACTCCGTAGACATATACTGATATGATATTGTTGCTTTGTGACATATTTTATTTGTTATCAGGAAAGCGAGTCCTCCACCTCTGGATGGACGGTCCAATCGAAATAAACGGTAGTTTCTTATGTGGAAATCTTGGCCATGTGATAGCCAAGTCTCCTGCAAAAGAATAATGTCGGGAGAAAATTGAGAACAAAAATATACTAAATCTGTGGCTGCAGAAATAATGGAACGGCAGTTCCACTGTAATACCTTTAAAACACCTATGATAAATTAATGCCTACTGTAGAAATCACTTGCTCTAATATACTGTCTTTTAAAAAATCTTTCTTCGAAAGACTGTCTTTACCGTGTTTTGCGGGTTTTGATTTAAGGATAGAACTTGAAGAATTGGGGTTAGCATCGGATTTAGAAATGTTATCTTTAACAATTTTTTTGGTTTTGGAGTGCGGGACAGAGGTGGATGAATTATCATTAGGTGATCTTGTGCGTTTAAGCGTCGGAAGATCCATTTCTACGTCCTGGTTGTTTTCCGACACTGATCCAGAGAAGCATCCGTTGTCGGTCTGCTGAGTGGAAGTTGATGGTCTTGCATTTTTAGTGCTTTCTGCAATGACTGGCGAGGGATCTATTAGTTGCCCAGCGTTCGATGTAATGGGATTTGTAGGAATCTGCGAGATAGTGTTAGGGCTCGTTACAGAACTGAAAAGCTGAATCATTTGTGATGTCATCACATGAGCTAGAGTCTCCGATAGGTTTGATGTTAGTCGTTCCATAGCTTTTGACAGCGCTTTTTCGACAGCTATCGCAATAGCATCGGAAAGGGTCGAGTCTGCAACCATTTGTTGACGGGCTGTCACTCCTGCATATCCCTTAGATCTTCCCTGGACCTCAGCAACAGCATCACGGCGTGAGCAACGTCTCCTTTCAATTACTTCCAGGATTTGAAGTTCCTGTGTTCTCGCAGGACAGTTCGAGTAGTTAGTGTGGTGACCACCACTACAGAGACAGCATTTCTCTTCTTCGGATGAACAATCAGTGAAATTGTGGTTGTCACCGCAATTACGGCAACGTGGCGCAGATCTGCAGCCCCTCACGTTGTGACCGAATCGCCAACAGTTGGCGCATTGTAGAATGCGTGGAGCTAGAGCTTCAACCTTATATATAAGGGGCCAGACCTTGATTTCTGTCGGTCGCAATGTACCAGCACATGTGATTATCACTGACTCAGTTGGAGTCTTCTTATTATCAATCACTCGGCTACACCGGTAAACGGAGATGACACCAGCCACCGAAAACATCTCTAAAATCTCTTCAGGGGTTAAACTGACGTCTACACCTCGTACAATGCCTCTAGAGCATGCAAGATGTGGTGGGACGAAACATCTCACCGGATGTGAAGCGAATGTTGGGCAATTGAGCAGTTCCTTGGCACAGTTGTGGTCTGGCGAGCAACATAAAATACCTCCCTTGCCGAACTGGCGGACCTCAGTGATCTGTCGGTAGTGAGTTGACGCCTTCTGCAACTCCACCTGAATCGTCTTCGGGTTTTTCATGTTAATTATACCCCCGTCGGTAGGCACCATGGCCACGGGAACGTTGCCGGTTCCACTGCGGAGAAAAAACTCAAGCGGTAGCTCCTGGGGAGCCACCGAGGCTGACCACGGGGAAGCCCCGAGGCCAGGTGATGAGACAGACATGAAGCAAGGCTGAGTAACTCAAAAACACATAAGAATTCTTCAAACGGAAATAAAAAGAGTAACGTAAGATCAAGGTGAACAAAGAAAATACCACCCGATACTTGACCCAAGCCCCCAAAGCAGGAGATGCTATTACAGGGATCAAACGCAGGAACGTCGTTGAGGCAGAGGCACTGGGCCGGCTGTTCTATTGGCAAGTATGCAGCGAGCTTTGCATCCCCCGAGCACCGATCTTCTTCGGCTTCCCCCAAAAACGAAAAACCTCTTCTTCTCTCCTTGCCTGAATACTGGCTCGCGCTCGCCGCAGCTCGTGACCTGGTGGCAATATCATTGACGAGACTGGAGGATCCGCATGATTTTCACGTATAGACTTATGCAAGGGGTACTGGCAAGTGCCATTAAAAGGAGAAACTAAGAAATTTACGGCCTTTGTCACACCATTCGACATCTACGAGTATAATCGGTTACCATTTGGCTGGAAGAATTCTGGTTCGTGGTTCTAAAAGATGATGAACGAGACACTGAGCAAATTCATTGGAAAATTTGGCAATGTGTATGTGGATGATATCATCGTCGACTCCAGGACAAGGGAAAACCATGAGGAACATTTGTGTAAAGTACTTCAGGCTCTAAGCACCGCAAGACTTAAAATTAACATGAAGAAAAATGAGTTTTTTTTTACAATAAGGTGGCTTTCCTCGGTAGGATGTTTGACGGTAAAATGAAAAGCACCAAGGAAGAGAGTGTGCAACGCATCAAGAAGATGGTGAAACCGTATGATGTTCATTCCCTCCGAGTGTTTCTGGGACTGGCGGGCTATTTCCGTGCACTCATAAGAGACTATGCCAGAAAGACGAAATGTCTCACTGCACTGACCCAAAAGGGTGTGCCATTTATGTGGTCAGCAGAATGCGAGAATTGCTACACCGAGCTTGTTCGCATCATTTCATCGAACCCTGTATTAATGCTTCCTGACTTTAAGTTGCCCTTTGAGCTATATACCGACGCATGTTATTATGGAGCAGGTGCCATACTCTATCAGCGTGATGCGACAGAACACCAAGGAAGAGAACTGAGGGCAGTAGGTTACTACTCTTGCACTTTTACGAAAACACAAGAAAATTATGCAACTACGGAGAAGGAAGCACTGGCGGTGGTGATGGCCTTGCGATATTTCAGAAGCTACCTGGAAGGAAACCACTTCAAGCTGTTCACAGACAACCAGGCGTTGACGTACCCGTTAGAGCTATCGCAGCCGAAGGGCAGAATAGCTCGATGGGTTAGCGAAGTACAACAATTCAGCTTTGACGTCATACATCGCCCGGGACAGAAACACCAAGATGCCGATGCCCTATCCACGTGCCGCACGAAACCCCAACTAGAAATGTAAACCTGTTACAGCTTTGGGAAGGCACCCAGGAGATGGAAGTAAGAAATGGAAAATTGTACGTTCCGGAGACCGAAGTGCCGACAGTCTTGAAGCTTTACCACACCAGTCCAGAGTCAGGAGGGCACGATGGATGTTGGAAGACATACCATAAAATAGCCCAGCGAGTCACTTGGAAAAACATGAAAGAAGACATCACAAATTATGTGAAGACTTGTCACCAGTGCCAGCTTGTTAAAGCCAAGTACAAGCCAAGAGGCAACAGGATGGTCTTGCCAGAGTATTCCGATATCCCCTTCGAAGCGGTTCATCTTGATTTCGCTGAAATCAAAAAGAAGGGGGAGGGAGTTAGAAAGACGCAAGCATTCCTTGTCGCCGTAGACGAGTGCACGCGTTTTTTCGCCGCCAAAGCTGGAAAAGAGGACGCAAAGTGCGTGATATCATTGCTGGAACGAGAAGTCTTCAAGAACGTCAGAGTCGGCGTCGCAGACAATGGCCCAGCCTTTAGAAGCGAGAAACTACGACTTTGGGCTGAGAAAAGAAATGTCACCTTTCGTTTCCCAGCACCTTACCATCCGAAAGCGAATTCCCTTGCAGAGCGAATGATAAGGGACTTGAAGATGTACATACGATTATACGCCGAATTCAAAGGCGGCTGGAAATGCGCCTTAGAAGGAGCCGTAGCGCATCACAACAGATCATATACAGCGGGCCTTGGATGCAGCCCACATTTGGCGGCGTTTGGCACGAGCTCATGGCTGCCAGCTGATCACGAACTGGGCTTAGTGAAACTAATTGATCTGAAGCATAGAGTTTCTAAATAAAAAACATGAAACTCTATGATCTGAAGGAACATCCCAAGACTTCTCAGCAGCGACAAAGATATAGAGTGACAATGAAAAAGAATTTTGATCGCAGACACAGCACAAAAATGCTGGAGATTGAACCAGATTCGTGGGTTCTGGTTCGAAAGGGACTTGATTCGAAAACGCCCTTTACAGGACCTTACTATGTCGTCAAGACAGCCAGACAGCAAGGATTCCTGAAGACAATATACTACCAAGGACCCAGTGAAAAAGTTGAAAAGGCTTCAATTGGGAATGTGCTGCCGTATTATGCTCGTGGGGACTAAGACAGCCGATTGGAAGTGTGTGGCGAACCACATCGCCAGCGCAGTTAGGAGGCAGAAGAGAAGACGACGAGGAGGAGACGGAGGAACGTAGTAATAAATGGGTTCTACCTACAGTACCCTAGTGAAATCTTTACATGTATGTATGTATGTTATGTATGTATGTATGTATGTATGTATGTATGTATGTATGTATGTATGTATGTATGTATGTATGTATGTATGTATGTATGTATGTATGTATGTATGTATGTATGTATGTATGTATGTATGTATGTATGTATGTGTGTATGTATGTATGTATGTATGTATGTATGTATGTATGTATGTATGTATGTATGTAACTATGTATGTATGTATGTATGTATGCCTGTGTGTATGTATGTATGTATGTATGTATGTATGTATGTATGTATGTATGTATGTATGTATGTATGTATGTATGTATGTATGTATGTATGTATGTATGTATGTATGTATGTATGTATGTATGTATGTATGTATGTATGTATGTATGTATGTAACTATGTATGTATGCATGCATGCATGCATGCATGTATGTATGTGTAGTGGCAGTGCCTCGGAGACAAATATCGGAGGCATGTGGTAGTAGGGGTGTAGTGAATAGAGCACCTTGAGATGGCTTTGCAAGTACTATCATCACCATTATGAGAAATACAGTATGGTCATTGCTAGTTCGCGCGGGTAGCGCTACTCGCTCACCTATCCTATATATAAAAAATAAGTTATGGGGTTTTACGTGCCAAAAGCACGATCTGATTATGAGGCACGCCGTTGTGGGGAACTCGAAAAAAAATTTTGGACCACTTAGAATTTTATTTGTTGAACGAACTGGATTGGCTTGTACTAATTCAATTGAAGTAATTGCCTTATCGTGACTGGGATCTCGTATTGCAGACAAATATTAAACTTCTGAATGTGTCAGGGATTTTAGACCAGCAATCTTACAGTAGACGGGGCTTAGGAGATAGAGAAGCTCAGTGATATGTCGGTAACAAAGCTTTTGTTTCGTCCTTGAGAAGTGCGGAGCTCGCACTGTAAGAAGCAGCAGGTCAGTCGATGAGGCCTCGATCAGATCGCCTGATTGATAGATGGATTGAAGAGCGTTGTAGGACGGTTAAATTCATGAGCTAGAAATGATTATCGTTTATAGCTGACGCGCGGGAGTTAATATACAGGAGATGTAAAAGAAAGAAGAAATGATGTAAAAGAATTGTGGGGACAAGATGATTATAACTGAAAAGGCAGCGTGTTTTGTATGATTGAGAGAACGTTGCGGGAGATCTGTACCATGCGCTCTATATAACGCAACGGATGTTACATTTTTTTGTAGGATTCCATTCGGTCGAGGTAGATTCACGGATAATGATCCTCGTGGCGGCAGCAATCTTTCTAGGTAAGTTGCCTGATTAATTTAGAACGCGAATTATCGCGGGCTTAGTACTGGGATCCATGAAATGTGTATGCATGTGTGTACATGAAATGGGACGATGTTATCCATTTCAATTACCCAAGTTTCTTTATTTATAATTGACAATGTACGAAGCCGGCAGATCCCACGCCCTGTGGGAATCGATGTTATGCGAAGCAGTGTGCGGGGAGCCTACCATGTTAACAAAAGACCATGAAAGCACCAAGACGTAGGCGGCTTTTTCATGAGCTACATGACACGCATGTCATGACATTCATGTCATGAGTCGTCAGGAGTCCCTTTAGCTACACTGTTGTTCCGTACTACGTGCCTATCATCAAGGCGACGGGAGATCCCACCGCTGCCACTACTATTGCGACCCGGGGTCGACGATGAGAGACGGAGTCTTGGAGCAGACGAAGATGAGACGAAAGCTCCGTCTCTCGTCGTCGACCCCGGGTCGCAATAACACCTAAGAGATCTTAAGTCGAAAGCCTTAGTCATGCTCATGATTATGACTTCGACTATCAACCTTTAGCATTTTACTTCACTTAGTACCACATCCAAACCCATTCCATTTGTTTTTGGGTGTTAATCTTTTTTTGCTGAGTGATTGTCATTTTTGCTGAGTCATGCTCGTGATTGACTCCTACCAGCATCATTTAGTGTTTCCTTCAATTAGTAGAGATTAAGAGAAGAATAGAAAGTCCCTACTAAGTGTCGGGTAGCCAACCGGGCTCAGTACTGGTTAACCTCCCTGCCTTTCATTAAATCATTTTCCCTCTCTCTCTCACTTAGTACCCACGTCCGAAACCATTTCAGTGGTTCTTGAGCGCTAATCCTTTTCGCTGGGTCATTGTCATGACCTACATGACACACGTCATGACCTATCATGCACTTATGTTCGTCATATACTCCTGTCATACTATGCCAATTTTTGACATACGAAGTTAACGAAACGACCATGAGAGCACAAAGACGTAGGCAGCTAGATAGATAGATAGATAGATAGATAGATAGATAGATAGATAGATAGATACTGTCAAAGTAGCAAATGTTCGCCAAGAAAAACTTCGCATTTAAAATTATGCCGCACAGCTCGTACTAACATGCGTTACGCAAAACTTGGACAGCGCACCAGCGATAAGCGGTTAGCCACAACACATGCTCACAAAGCTCTGACCGCGACTACCGAGGTATTTGGAAGCTGTTCATGGCAAAACGAAAAAAAAATATAAAGATAACATTCATCGACGCTTACTGGAACTGCGATTGACAGCTACTATAGCACACGAGAGGGCTAGTAGTCATGTTTTGGGTGCCCAGACTACGCGGCCGGTTGGCCTTCGCATTCATTGTGAATGCGACCTTTTACTACTTTGTAAAAAAAAAAGACCTTTTACTACTTTGTACGTTTACGTAGACAGAACGATAGGTACACAAGAACGCACATTAGACAACACCGAACGCTGTGTGTTGTCTAGTGTGCATTTGTGTGTGTTTGTCGTTCTGCCTGCATGCGCTACAACGAAGTAGAAGATGCCATATCAACAAGCCCATATCGCTACCCTCAGCTAGCTTTTACGTTAGCTGCCATTAGCATCATCGTCGTCGTCTTCAGCCTGTCAAAATAGGTAAACGGAGACCACTCACAGAGGAGCTGCTGTGTCATCAGTGTAACGCTGTAACCGTGAGTGCTAGATGTGAATGTATAGTCGATAGAATTCCGCATTAAGCGAATACATTGTTGATTGAGAACTGAATAGCAACGGTACATTGAGGGTGCATGCGAATACCACCGTGCGTACAATAGAACTGTTCCTGTTGCAGCCGCTTTGGTTCTGCGGTCCTCCAGCAATGCCACTACATGTCCACCTACCAAGTGTCCCGTAAAGGCAAGTTTTCTTGAAGCGCCTTAACAAGGTCGCAACAAGTTGGTGTATGGCTTCAGGGGCACGCGGAACGGGGACATCACTTAAGCCATGTTTTGAAAAACGTGACATGTTTCATGTGTTTCATTTGTTCCACTGCTTATTACGCTGCGACTTCTGCTCGTTCTGCAAGTGTGTAAGTAGTGCGCCTGGATGAAATGACCAGCTAATGAAATGGACAAGAAAAAAAAAAAAGCGAATGTGTTGTTGGTTGTTTCCGTCTGTTCATTTTGTCTCGCTCTTCATATCTATCCAGGAAAGCGTTGAAATAAATTAGTCAGCGCTCCGTTCTGTCTCGTTCCTTGCTCTGTCTCCGTCTGCACGTATACTGTACGTATTTTCGATGTCGCACCAACTATCCTATAAAAACGTGTTAAATAATGAGCAACTTATCAGCCACTAAAAGAAACACTTCTAAGTCAGCGCTCCATTCTGTCTAGTTCCTTGCTCTGTCTCCGTCTGCACGTACTGTACGTACTTTCGATGTCGCACCAACTATCCTATAAAAACGTGTTAAATAATGAGCAACTTATCAGCCACTAAAAGAAACACTTCTTGCTTTTTTCTTTGTCAGAAATGCGAGACAAAAATTTTAGGCAGGAATTCGGTTAAAGCCGATAACTCCTCAGTTGTGGCTAAATTGCAGTGCGGGATCTATAAATTGCTCTGATACTTTGCCTCATAAGTATTGCTCTGGACATTGCCATTTACGTTTGCGTACATAGGGCACTTGCGACCGTCTAGTATTCCTGGAGCTGCTTCCAGGCTTGCTAGATTTGGGAGTACTTCCTCGGTGTGGTTACTATGTTGCGCTCTCTGATATTCTCGCTTTCTACTTGCATATTAGTTATACTCATAAGAGACGAACTCTTTCAAGCTATGATGCTTTTAATGTTTGGAGACATTCTACGTATCATTTCGCGACGCCCAGCTAGAGGTGACTGTGTTTCCGTCTCTTAAAGGCAAATACAAAAAAAAAACACCTACAAACAGAATATCTGACCTCGGATTGAACGGAATGTCTTGCATTGTCAAGCCGAGTATTCCAATTACTACTCCTCGGCTTAACTTTTTAAGGGTTTAGCGTGATAAAATCGCTAGAAAAATGATGCTGTGCAACAAGTGCTAAGGTTTTATAGAGCGTGTCCCAGCGGACTTTAGCCAAGGTTTACAGATATGTCGAATCACTCTAGGAGGACGCGACGAAGTGCACGTTGTTGGCTATTGTATGTAGCAAGTCACACTATCTATAGCATTCTGCTTAACTGCACAATTAGTCAACATTAATTGCTTACTTCGCAAGCATTAGGTTTAGGGCAAATCTTGATATTCCTCGGCGAGGCATCAATATAGATGTATTTTTTTAACCGTCGGCACTCACCGTATTTAGGTGTCACCATCCGGGTTACAGACCAAGAGCTATGATTTTTCGCATGTCTATCTAAAGCTAGTCGATGCTTGAACCATGGTGAGCCATCGTTTTCGGGAAGCAGGCATTTTTGTTTTGCGGGTGAAAAGTTGTTTTTGTTTCTAGGAATTTCTTGAACGAATCCTAAGCGCCTTATATTTGCCCCGGATCTTACTCAAAGAGCTAGTGGTGCAAAAGTGAAGCGGAAGAAAGAAAAAAATAAATAAATAAATAAAAATAAACAAAACGGACCGAAAACGCGCAAAACTCTCAACTAATTTGCATTCCTGAAATCGTGCGCATGTATGAACTGTTTGCATTTGCAGATAAACAGAGCAAAGCTGTAGCAACCCAACGCACCATATATCGCACAGTTACATATATGAACTGATACATTCAGTTGTATAGTGCGACAAAATGAACACTCATACATGTGTCTGCGCTGTTCTTGATATGAGCATGTTTTCGTTAGCCCCCGTAGCCGTTGTTCTGGCGCTCTGTGAGTCCGTTTGCTATTTCCTGCACTTACCGTTCGCGCTAAAAATATTGACAGCTGTGCACCAATTTGCCCAACATCGTACTTTGCCATCAATTTGCGGTTCACACGCCCTCGTCTGACTGTTACAGCGAAGCTGTTAGGGGCTAGATTCCCCCGGATCGTGTCCGCGTGCAGAAAAAAAACTATCAGCATTGCTTTGGCTCCATGTGCTTGGTGGTTTGGCTCGATGTGCGTTTCGGCTTCCCGCCAGTTGTGCCTTGGCACAGGTGTAAACACGGATAATGGATGGCCCATTGTTAAACACCTCGCCATTGCCGTGCCGCTGCCTTTTAGATGCGAGGCATCTTATGGTCGGGACTATGTCACTCCCTCCCTCCCTCCGCCGTGCGGCGTCCACACCCCTACTGCGCATGTGCATCCTCCTCCCCCTCCTCTCCTTGTCTCATCTCCTCTCCTCTTGGCATTTCTCCTCACCTCTCCTACGCTCCTCTCCTCTACGGATTGCGCAACGAATGGCAACACCTGCGGCTCCGCGCGCGATTATGCAAAGCAGCTTAGGTTAGAGGTGTGATGGTAGGCGCCCCAGAGGCACCGGAAACAATCACCAACGCCGCGCGCGTTCGGTGCGAACGCGGGCAAAACGCCGACGGCGTCGACAACAGTTCTGCGCGTTGCTGGTGCTGCTGCATGTCCAAGTTTATACAGCTGATAAAACTACCTTGAGTCGACCCCATGGCTGCTTCGCATACTACTCAGGGTTCGCCTACGGGAAGATGGTGTAATTTTTTTTCACAAGTGTCGCGATACTCGGCGGCGGCACGTCCCACCAATCGTTGTGCCCCTTTGTCTCGTGGCGTAGAGATCACGCTAGTGCTGTTATCATCAGTTGCCCTTGGACCCGCTATTGGACGGCCGCTCATTTAACCACATCTTCCAGGATCTTGACATCAGGATCCTGACGATGCCGTGCAGTGTACCGTGGCTATGAGTGCTGTGACTCATACGCTATAGTCTATGACGATGGGGTGGACTTGGCGCAGCGAACGCACTACTTGTCCATCGCGCCGGGCGAAAACACGACGGTGGTGTCCTTGCTATTTGACGAACATGCCGAATGCGCTCAATATAGTCAATAATGGTAATATATAAATTCACTACAGCAATATTCACGGTAGCAGACCCACCATAGTCACATCTTGGCTGGCTTCCATCTTCACAGTAGTTGAAGGGCTCTGAATTTTTTTTCGATCAACGGATGTATGAGTGGCCTACTGAAAAAGGCCTTTTCCGTCTCTCTAGAATGTGACTGCGATGAAGTGTACATACGTATGTGGCGGAGCTAGTGTGAGTGCTTTCTGGTTGGCACCGCGAGGCTCATGGACAAATGGTACACCGTGCTGGGTAAGTAAGAACACCTAATTTAGTTTTTACTACATTTCTTCGTGATTTTATTCACCCAGTCCTACAGCCGTTGCCTTACGCCCTCAGAAGAAAAAAATTGCGGTCTTGCCGCAGAAATCTTACAGACCATGAGTCATAATACTATTGCGTCGGTTATTTTATTGCATGCGTGCATGCATGCCAGTTTCCGATAGGTGTGCTACAAAGATTCTCTCCAATGTCTGCTTCTTTGATGCATCGTGTGAGCACACTCTCGACAGACTTTCTGCAGACATGCTGCATCCTGCGGCTACAGAGGCTGAGCAGACTTTCTGCAGAAAGGGTGTACCAATTGCCCGCTGGGAGGCGACAGGGGGTGACAGAAAGTCTGTCACCTGTCTCCCCGTATTCTGCATCCATTTTGGACATTGGACAGCAGACATTGGAGAGAATCTTTGTAGCACACCTATCGGAAACTGGCATGCATGCACGCATGCAATAAAATAACCGACGCAATAGTATTATTTGCACTCTGTATTCGTCTGTGATTTCTTCATGGCGGCCTCGTTGGAACCAAAAATATATCTTCCATGGAAGGGAGTAGTGAGTAAGGAAGGAAGGATATAGTTAGTGTAGCTTCATCGTTTGTTGCGCTGTGACACACGAAGTTGGTGGAAGCTAAAACACACGACAAATCACACATGCAGCATACAAAACAGCATACGTTTCAATAAAGGACAAGCTCAAAACAAGCATCCGAACCGCACAATTGATGATAAGGCGCTCCTGATAGCAATGCGAAGCACGCAGCACTCCCCGCATACGCTTCCCTGTGCGCAAGTTGCCGTAGCGACCGTAGCTTGGGACGCGGGAAGTGACGTCTCTATCGTTTCATATATAAAAGAATTAGCCTGGCAACTGATTCCAATGTTGTCGCAGCGCCGCTATGGACGGCGGCGTGCTGTCAAAATTATAATTACTCCCATTACTCTAAGATGGCATTACTACTATTACTCTAAAGCCATAAAGCATTGCATACGCCCCTCAGCAGTTGTAGTGGGGCTTTGAACACTGGAATTCCGCTTTCGCGAAGCCGGGATGGCGAGTCAATTTTTCTTACAGATCCCGTGGCCTGTAAACTTTTGTAGTGGACTCTGCCTTAAGGTATGATTACTGGTTACAATGCGTGTAAATTTTATGCAAGCCACAACAAGAATAAAAAAAATGTTATTGCTAAAAATAACTAATTGGAATTTGATAAATTTTGCACAAAAAAAAGAGTTGCCGTTTACCTGAGTGCCACTACAATTCTCTAAAAAATCACACCGGTTACAGCATTGCTATATAACCATATAATGCTTAGAAGAGAAGGGCGGAAATACAAAGAATTCAGGACGGTGTGAAATCTGGAGAACATCTTGGGTGCAGGCGTTGGTGAGGTGGCTTCAAGGTCGCTGAATCTCGATAATATGGTGTGACTTGGTTCCATCATTTCCTTCCAGCTGCTACGTCAATAGTGGCAGCCGGTATTGTTTTACGGAGCAACACACTTTTCTGTCTAGCCATGGATGGATGCTATGAGCGTCCCCTTTGAAACGGGGTGGTGGGTGGCGCCACCAAGCTGTTGTTCTTAATGTACTCCCTATCTTTAAAAAAAATAACAAATAATTCCTAGCATCAGACTTTGTGAACCACTATTAGAGCTTTGTGTTTGTACGCCTCCGCTGTTTGTGACCTCCCTACTTTTCTGCCACTAAACCTTTTATCGCATTTTACTAATGTCTATCGCGGACATGTTTACTTTCCTTCTGCTATCCCTGAACCCAAGGGCTTCAAAGGAAGACAGCCGAGCCTAGACCGACTGCCGGGTAGATATCTTCGGATTCGAATAAAGCATGGTCCATCGAAATATGCCACCGCTGTTTTTTTGATCGTAGCATAGTGGTACTTAGGGCATATTGGCGTCATTGTGTGTGATGATCATGCGTTTATGAATAAGAATCCTACTAGGAGTAGAATAACGAAAATTCAAGAAAAAGGCTGCATACTTACAAATCCAGAAGTGCCTTTGCCAGGGCACGTGCATTCAGCAACTTTTGATGCGAAAGCATCAAATGGCCCTATGAGCGAAAAAGCCGGCGTCTGTAGCAGGGAAACGGCCCCTAAATTCCCAGTGGCTGCGACGCCTCGTCACGTGTGCGTCTCGACGGAGCAGAGAGAGAGAGAGAGATTGTGTTTGTGAAGAGGAAGAGGCGCTATTTTCTGCAGCCCTTTAGGGAGCACGACTTCGCACCTTGGGGAAGGGGAGGAGGATATAAAGAAGAAGGAAAAGAGAGAGAAGGTCGAGGCGATTACTTGACTACCACGGACTGGTCTGCCAGCGGTAGCCAAGCGTCGCATTCTAAATTTGCACGACAGTCCCCTGTCCTCTAGGAACGTGAGAAGGTGCCTGAAGGCGGAGCCGTGGTGCCGGCCGGGAAACAGCAGCTGCAATGCTGAGACCGCAGGGAGTCCCAGGCAAGCCCTTTCTTTGGAGAAGGCGGGGCAGAAACAAAGTAGATGGCGGATTGTTTCCTCCTCTCCGCACGCTGAGCAGGCCGGGGGTGGAGCCAGGCCCTTGCTGTACCTCCGGGAAGCCGTCCAGGAACAGCCGATCCGGAGGCGCAGCTAGAGAGACCGCTCCTGCCTTATGAGGCCGTGATCAGGAAGGGGACGGGGAGGGCGACCGCTGGGGACACGCACGCCGATCCGGGTGGAGCGCCGTGCCCGGATCGCCGTGCGTGTTGCATAGTGTGCCTTGCATAGTGTGCCTTGCATTGTGTGTTGCAACGTGTGCCTTGTTTAGTCGAAGGCAGTTAAAGCGGTGCTGATGGGTGCACAGTGGCGTGGTGTGCTGCCTTTGCCATGGCGTCAGCCTCCTCCTTGCCCTCGACGCCGACGTGAGAGGGGAGCCACTGCAACGGCAGCTTCAAGCCACTTGAAACAAGGGAGCGAAGCTTTATCGCCAGCAGGGCCATGCCAAGGCCGGCGGTCTCCGGTCGCAGAAGATCACAACCGGAGTGTCCGCGGGGTCCTCCGCCAGCAGGTACGCAGCCAGATGGAGCAGAGCGGGTGAAAGGGAACACCTGCCTATGCATATGTATAGTATATGTACGCCACGCTCCGTCTTCCGGAAGCCGGCTTCCGGTACCACTTCTGGTTCCGCTTCCGGAAGCCGAAACCGGAAGCCAACTTCCGGAGAACGCTTCCGGTGTTTTGCCCGAATGATCCCCCGGCCGGTGCTTCGCCCACTCATCATCATTCACTTCGTGGATATGCGGTGTTTTTTTTATATAATACGCATTTGGTGCCGTAGCTAAACGTCGCCTCCCTCCCTCCCGCCCCCCCACGTCCTTTTGCGCGACGGAAGAAGTCGCATTTGCTCTCCGTCGTGCGTTCGCTCCCCGTGCAAGCGCCCGTCCCTCGCGCGCTTTCACACGCACATACAGCATACGGCGCGCGGCGACGATTTCATCGCCGTTGGACTCTATACGGAACCTCACGGAGACGGCGATGACGGTGCCAGAAATCTGCTTGGAGTGTCCATATAATTGCTATCGCAATAAAACGTTGGCGGTAGTGAGTTTAGACCCTACGACACCACGCTCAGCAGCCGAGTGGCTTACCCACTGGGCTAAATCACCGCCTCCTAGAAAGCAGGCCTGTGCATTCTGCTTTATGACACCATGCTACTTGGACCGAAATTTTCATTGCCAAGCCTGGCGTGACGTCAAAACCGCCGCGGCTTACTCTGGAGCATCCCCGTTAGATTACCTGGCAGTCGGGCAAGGTAGAATGACGTCACGGATCAAAATGCACCGGCCTTGTGCTATCTAGGAGGCGTTGGCCAAGCGTCACAACGCGCTCGCTTGCCCGAGAGGAATTTATCACTCGAAGGACCGCTCAGCTGCGTTCAATTAGACATCATTCACAACTCATGAGCGCTTAGGTGTCCTCGGATGTTCTGTTTTGCTTCTGTGCCTGATATTCCCGGCGCTAATGATACTCACAGGTCGCGCTTGTCACCAGAATTGTTATATCTTGTCGCAACTACACCCAGTGAAGTCCGCGCTACGATTATGAATATTAAATAATGTAGTCCTGGTTTAAATTCCATATGCTCTTGTCACATCAAGGAACTTGTTGACAGCATATGGGAAGCCTTCAGTCACGTTCTCATTTTAATCGTTATGACGGCTGTTTTCCCTAGTGTCTAGAAAAGAGAAAAAATAATTCCTGTGTATAAAAAGGAGACGTCACCTCGTTATCAAACTACAGGCCTATATAAATCTCGCCGTGTTTTAGTAAAGTAGTAGAAAAACTAATCGAATATCGTCTCTCTACTACTTAGATAAGTTCAAACTAATAATGCCAGGACAGTTCTGTTTTCGTACTGGATATTCTAGATAAGTTCAAACTGTTAATGCCAGGACAGTTTGGTTTTTGTACTAGATATTATACCAACCTAACTTTAGTAACTCTCGCTGACAAGATCAAAACGGAAATCGATGGGGGAAGATTGGTAGAGCTGCCTTTATCGACGACTCAAAAACATTCGATTCCCTTAATCACAACATTATCTTTACTGCATATAGCATAACCGTTGCATCTCCAGAGCTATTGTGAAGTTATTTACACGTCAGACAGCGACAGGTTTGCATTTCAGGAGCAGTGTCTGACTCACAACAAAAAGAAAAACCGGTAAAAGAGAGAGAAAAATTACGCTAGCGTTTCACAGGTGTACCCATACTCGGTCCCCTTTTATTTCATATTTTCATTAATGACTTCCCAAATTGCCTAACTTCTGGAGAATGTTTTCTGTACGTGGACGACACCGCTGCTTGCGGTTCCCACAACGACATCTGTGCACTAACTGAACGTTTAAGTATGAACTAAATAATATCAGTGGTTGCTGTAATCAAATAATTTGACCATTAACCCTAAGAAAATAAACTCAATGGTTTTTAGTTCACGCAACAAACATCAGTGTAAATTGCGTCCCACCGAATATTACCATCTAATGAGTGTTCACTTTCAGTTGTTGAATGAGACTCTTTCTTAAAGGGACACTAAAGGCAAATGCTAAGTCAAGCTAAAGTGATGAATTAAAATATGTCAGCTACTTAAAATAGAAAACCGTTTATGGAATCAGGGTGCTTTTAAAGGCAAGGCACTAATTCAAAAGCACACTCTCATCGCATTGTATTATGCCTTTATTTATAGCCATTTAAATTATTGTATCACTTCTTGGGGTCTCGCATATCGCTGTCATATAGCTCCATTGTAGCACATCCAAAATAACGCTGTCCGTATCATCGGACCGGCTCCTTATAACGGTCATGTTACCCCATGTTCACTGAGTTAAATCTCCTCACAATAAATGAAATTATCTCGTACAACCACAGCATCGTTATTTACCGCGCTTACCTAAAAACCGCAATTTGTCATTGGCAGAAATAGTCTTGCTAACCCTAACACTAGTAGGTTCTCTTTACAAAATAATCTTTTTACTACCTAAATCACGCAGAAACTGTGGCAAACTAACTTTTCGTTTTGCTAGTGTCAGAATGTTGAATTTACCGGCTCATGTAAAATTTTCACCTACAGTATCCTCGTACCAGCATTCACTGAGAACTCATATTACTACTTTGTAAACTCCATCTCTTCTTCGGAGTATCTTTTGTTGCTTATTATGCATACTTGTTTCTTTATTAACCTCCAAGTTTCTGACCCATATGTTAGCCCCGGTAGAATGCAATGGTTGTACACTTTTCTTTTCAACGACAGTGGTAAGCTCCCAGTCAGGATTTGGTAATGCCTGCCGTAAACACTCCAACCCAATTTTATTCTTCTGTAAATTTTTTGTCTCATAATCAGGGTCCCCTGTGAGTAATTGACCTAGACAAAGGTACTCCTTTACAGACGCTAGAGGCTGAAAGAAGCTCGAGAACTAGTTAAGGACCGCACAAAGAGCAATGGAACGAAAAATGTTGGGCCTATAGCGTTAAGAGACAGGAAGAGAGCGGTGTGGATCAGAGAACAAACGGGGATAGCCGATATTCTAGTTGACATTAAGCGGGAAAAATGGAGCTGGGCAGGCCATGTAATGCGTAGGATGGATAACTGGTGGACCATTAGAGTTACAGAATGGATACCAAGAGAAGGGAAGTGCAGTCGAGGACGGCAGAAATCTAAGTGGGGTGATGAAGTTAGGAAATTTGCAGGCGCAAGTTGGAATCAGCTAGCGCAAGACAGGGATAATTCGAGATCACAGGGAGAGGCCTTCGTCCTGCAGTGGACATAAATATATGCTGCTGCTGCTGATGATGATGATGATATATATTTGTTTGTGTTATGACGTATTGCGATATGACTTATTGCTTTAACATTGTAGAAATTGTGTAACCGTTTTTTTTTGTTTATCCCTAACCGCACTTGACGCCTTTTGAGTTATATATTATGACGTAACTAAAGACAAGAGGTCCCGCTGCAGGTTCGGACTGTGGGACCTCGCTCTGTATAACATCTACTCTATACATGAAACAATAAGCTTGAATCTGAATATGCACTGGCATTCGCCCGAAACTTGTACACTTGTTTAAACGTGGCATGTACTCCTCGCGGAGTACATGCGCGAAATATAGTGCATCTGTTTAGCACTTACTCTTCCAGGCTGTCGACGCACGCCGTGCTCTAATCGCACTGTGGAACTTTGTTGAAGCTGACCTCCTGCGGGATAGACATTTTGTCTCCTGTTATAACTCCAGCACTCACGCACTTCCTGTAAGAGACTGAAAATGGCTGAAAAAGATATATATATATATATATATATTGTGACGGATGAGGCGTGTTTATTTACAGGTGATGGATGAGAGTCTAGGAAAGCAGTCCAGCCGCGGTTTCTTTCTGCGCTCCGCACACCAAAGGATTCGTCGTCCTCTTCCTCTTCCCTTCGCCTCAACCAAGGCGTTACATTCCCCGTTTCGCAGACGAAGCCCACCACGGGAGTTAGGGCCGAGTGCTGGAGTAATATCGCTTGAGGCGCGTAACATGCGCAAGTTGAGTAGCGCTAGAGCGGCGTCCTGGTGACCTTACACGGGCGACCACGTACGTTAAATCGCTAATGCGGTCGATGACTGTGAAGGGACCGGTATACTGAGCCAGGAACTTTTGGCATAACCCGCGTCTGCGCTGAGGGGTCCACAGCCACACCAAGTCACCTTTTTCGAATGAAACTGAGTCATGGCGGCGGTCATACCGCTCCTTGGAGCGATCTTGTGATGCCAGAGTACGCAGTCGAGCAATTTGTCGGGCTTCTTCAGCACGGAACAAAGTTTCGGCAACTGAGTCCTCTGTATGGAGTGTAAAGGGGAAAATGGTATCCAGACAGCTGCGTGGTGTCCGAGCGTAGAGCAGGTAGAAAGGTGTGAAGTCCGTAGCTTCGCTGTATTGTAGGCGTAGGTAATAAACGGTAAGATGTCATCGCAGTTCCTGTGATTGGATGATACATACATAGCCAGCATGTTGGTCAGGGTACGGTTGGTACGTTCGACAAGGCCATTCGTCTGGGGATGATATGGTGTTGAGTGGCGGAACTGCGAAGTGCAGAGTCTAAGCAATTCTTCCACGGCGTCAGCGACGAATTGGCGACCACGGTCGCTGATGATTACGCGAGGCGGACCGTGACGAAGGATTACGTAGCGTAATAAGAAGGCAGCGACGCAGGTAGCGGTGGAGGAAGATATCGCAGCTGTTTCCGCGTATCTAGTTAGGTTATCGACACAGACGATGACCCAGCGGTTGTTGTTCGAAGATCGTGGAAACGGTCCTAGCAGATCGATACCAACTTGCTCGAAAGGTGTAGTAGGCGGCGCTACAGGATGAAGAAGACCTTGCGGAGCACTTGTCGGTCGCTTGTGACGCTGGAACTTGTCACAGCTCGAGACGTATTGCTTAGTGGAATGTCGCATCTTAGGCCAGTAAAACCGCTCCTGTATTCGATGTAAGGTGCGAATGAATCCAAGGTGGTCTGACGTCGGATCATCATGCATGACACGGAGAATGTCGCATTGCAGGCTTTGGGGAACAGCCAGTAAATACCGCGCGCCACTTGCTGAATAATTTGTCTTGTATAACAGTCCATCGCGAAGGCAAAAGCGACCACTGGCCTTGGGACTGCAGGCATCGGCGAAAAGGGGGTCCAAACATAAGTCGTTGCGCTGTTCCCGCTGGAATACGGTGGCGTCAGGAAACGCGTGAGAGACAGCAGCAAAGCAGGTGTCGAGGTTGTCCGCGTTATCCTCTGTTGTCGACAGTGGAAGGCGAGAAAGGCAGTCAGCGTCGGCATGACGTCTTCCACTTTTGTACGACACATTGAAATCAAATTCTTGGAGCCGCAAAGCCCAGCGTGCTAGACGACCGGAGGGGTCACGGAGGGTAACAAGCCAACACAGGGAATGGTGGTCGGTTACAATTGTGCATGGATGCCCGTAGAGGTAGCAACGAAACTTTTGAACAGTAAAGACAGCCGCTAAGCATTCTTGCTCTGTCACAGTGTAGTTTCTTTCAGCCTTGCTGAGAGAACGGCTCGTATAGGCAACCACATACTCTTCATTATTATGGCGCTGAACAAGCACTCCACCGATGCCAATTCCGCTGGCGTCACTGTGCACTTCAGTAGGAGCAGACGGATCGAAGTGACGAAGAATGGGTTCTGAAGTCAGCAGGAACTTGAGTTGAGAGAATGCCGCGTCGCATTCAGGTGTCCACTCGTATGGGCTGTCTTTTCGCAATAGGCTTGTCAAAGGATAGACAATGTACGCGAATCTGGGCACGAACCGTCGAAATTAGGAGCATAAACCCAGGAAGCTGCGGAGTTCTTTTAGTGACGGAGGTGGTTTAAAGGCACTGACTGCTTCTATTTTCCGGGGGTCTGGCCGGACACCATCTTTGTCAACCAGGTGACCAAGGACTAATGCTTGTCGTTCGCCAAACCGGCACTTCTTGGAATTCAAAACCAAGCCGGCCTTTTCGACGCAGTCTAAAACGATGTTTAAACGGGTGCTATGCTCTTCGAAAGTACGTCCGAAAATGACAACGTCATCTAGATAGCACAAACATACCTCCCATTTTAAACCACGAAGAATGGAGTCCATAAATCTTTCAAAAGTAGCGGGGGCATTGCAAAGCCCAAACGGCATAACATTAAACTGATAAAGTCCATCGGGTGTCACGAATGCAGTCTTCTCCTTGTCAGCAGGGTGCATAGGGATCTGCCAATACCCTGATCGTAGATCGAGTGAAGAAAAGCAGGAAGCCGAATGCAGACAATCTATGACATCGTCTATCCGAGGTAGTGGATATACATCTTTTTTTGTGTGAGCGCGTTCAATCATCTATAATCAACGCAAAATAGCCAAGAGCCGTCTTTCTTCTTCACCAAAATGATAGGTGCTGCCCAAGGGCTGCACGATTCCTCAATAACGCCCTTCTGCAACATATCCTGAACTTGTTCAGCAATAACTTTCCGCTCCGAAGACGACACTCGGTAAGGTTTTTGTCGGACCGGATGAGCAGAACTTGTATCGATTCTGTGCTGAGCTCGAGAACAGGGTAAAGATGGTCGCTTCTCCTTTTCGCAGAAGTCAAACACAGAAGCATGTCTTTCCAATAGCTCAACCAATCTTTGTCACTCGTGTGACCGTAGGTTCTTACTAACCATGTTCAGAATCTGCGACTCGTAGGAGCAACTGCATTCGTCTACGGCCAAGCGTTTTTGATCTTCGTCGTCAACGGCAGCGATAGAATTTCCGTTGGCACCATCAAAGATGGCGAGCTTCATTCCTCGAGGAAGTATAACAGGCACTGGCGAACAGTTAAGTGCCCACAAAGACGTGACTCGGTTGCTAATCGACACAATACAGCGAGGCACTAAGATGTTTTTCTTAGCACACTGACCGGTCAGAGGTTGAACGATCGCATCAAAGGGAGATGCGGCAGAGACGGAAGCGAACACGGCAACTGACCGCATGCACCATGGTGGCACTTTCAGTTCATCGGAAACAACCAGTGTGTCTTCCGCGGGTGGCAGCTCGTCACAGAGGGCAGGAACAACTTCACTGCTGACTGAAAGTTCGCCGGTGCCACAGTCGACGAAAGCGCCACACTCTTGCAGAGAGAGAGAAAAAAAGGTGAAGGAAAGACAGGGAGGTTAACCAGACATTATCTCCGGTTGGCAGAAAGTCAATACCGAGAATAACTTCGTGTGTACACCGCTGCAGAACCAGGAATTCAGTTGGGAACACCTTTCCGGCCAACAAGACGTGAACGACGGAAACTCCCAGGGGATGAAGTATTTCTCCGCCGACACCACGAAATCTTGTAGATTCGTGCCAAGTAAACAACTTCTTGGCCGATGCGATCTTTGAAGGAACGACTCATAACAGAAATGGTTGCACCAGTGTCCACTAAAGCCGTTGCACATACTCCATCTATTAACACCTTTATCTTGTTCTTAAACATCGTAACTGGCGCAGGCACCTGAGGTAAGTCATTTTGTGCGACCTCACCTCCATCGGTCGCGCCGGCTAGTTTCCCGGCGGTGGCGGTGGTGATAGCCGCCGTCGCGGTGAAGGCGAGCGGCGTAGTCGGGCGGACGGAGGTGTCAAACTACGGTCAGAAGCGGGTGAACTATTGCGCCGATTCTCTTGCCGTGAGGTTCTCCTGGAATAGGCGGACCAGGGATCGTTGTTGTGACCATTGCCGGCGCGAAGAAACGTTGATTGCGGATCGTATCGGGATGTTTCCCTGCGCCGACGACAGAACCGAGCTATGTGTCCGGTAGCACCACAACAATAACACACAGGAGGTTGGCGATATGCGTTGTACTCCTGAAAAGCATTGTCGCGACGCTGTGGGACAAATGCATCTTCACGCGGCTCCTGGTGTGTAGCGGCCGGCTGACGAGGATAGCTGAAGCGGCGTTCGTAGCGCGACTCTGGGTAGTGATTGGGCTACGGCCTCGGTGGCGAGCGATAACTGTAGTTGTAGTCCTCTACGCCCGTTGCAGCGATGGAAACATGATGAGCGGGGGCTGGGATTGGCGCAGCATCGTAAGGTGTCGAGTTCACGTGTCGGGTGAGCTCTTCCCGTACTATCTCACGTATTGTAGACGCGAGATCAAGGGACGTGTAGTCGTCAACACTCGCAACGGTAGTCACATTCGGTAACCGACCGAATTTAGGCGTGATACGTCGCATCTTCAGGGTCTCGAATGTACGACAATGCCGTATGACGTCAGCTACTGTAGCAAGGTTCTCTTTGCCGATGAGGAAGTGGTATACATCCTCGGCAATTCCTTTTAAGAGGTGGCCGACCTTGTCCTCCTCTGACATGCGAGGGTTGACGTTCTTGCAGAGCTTCAATATAACCTCAATATACGTCGTGCACGTCTCGCTTGGCACTTGGGCTCTTTGCAGCAGCGTTTGTTCAGCCTGCTTCTTCTTCGCGACTGAGTCCCCAAAACACTCCGTTATTTCCGACACGAACCGATTCCAAGTCGTGAGGGTGTCCTCATGGTTGTCAAACCACACAAGTGCCGTGTCCGTTAAGAAAAACACGACGTAGGACAGCTGAGTTGCCGCATCCCAATGGTAATAGTTGCTCACCCGTTTGTAGTGAGTGAGCCACTCATCCACGTCCTCGCCAGACTTGCCTCCAAATGTACGCGGCTCTATCAGGTGCTGACGCTGCCAGGGACCAGCCGCGGCTGAAGCACGTACCGAAGGGGCGGCTGTAACCAGGGCAGGGGCTGCAGCTGTAGGAACTGGTACAGTCCGGGTTCCGTCTTCACCGCGAGACATCTCGACCACCAGCGGCAACGGCGGCAGTCCAGCAAGGCGGCGACTTCGGCGCAGATCAGGTGGTTGCAGAACCGTGTTGCGTGGTTGAGTACCCAGCACCTTCCACCACAAAACTGTTACGGATGAGGCGTGTTTATTTACAGGTGATGGATGAGAGTCTAGGAAAGCAGTCCAGCCGCGGTTTCTTTCTGCGCTCCGCACACCAAAGGATTCGTCGTCCTCTTCCTTTCGCCTCAACCAAGGCGTTACAATATATATATATATATATATATATATATATATATATATATATATATATATATATATATATATATATATTGTGAGCGCTAACTGTGCAGTTCATCATCGTCTTCATGTGTATATACCCATCCTCATAATAATCATCATTTTGTCGGGTTGGTGTTCGTGGGCTGTCTCGCGCTGTGCGACAATACCAGAGCTCTGCCTTCGTCTCGGGCGTCGTCTCACAAGTAGTGGAGCGTGCGTTGATATCCCCGCGTTGATATCCCGGTCACCCCTGGAGCTCCGCTCTGGTCGACGGTTGTGCTCGCCAACACCAGCCATGGCACAAACCACCGCATCCACTGCTGCCACCACCTCAGCTCCGCCAGCTGGGCCTATCTGGTCCGTCACCGCACCGCAACGCGACCCTCAGGTTTTTTCTGGCCTTCGCGGCGAAGACGTGGAAGACTGGCTTGACCAGTACGACAGGGTGAGCGCTTGCAACCATTGGGACGAGTCACACAAGCTCCGCTATGTTGCCTTCTACCTGGGGCAGGTCGCCCAAACTTGGTTTTTCAACCATGAGCGCGACTTCCCTGATTGGCCAGCATTTACTGCGCAGCTGCGACAGATATTTGGCACATCTGCTGGGCGCTCCGAAGTAGCGAAACAGAAGCTCGCTACCCGCATCCAGGGAGCCGAGGAATCCTATACCTCTTACATTGAAGACGTTCTGGCCCTCTGCCGTCGCGCTCAGAGTGACATGCCCGAAGCGGAACGTATCCGCCATATCCTGAAGGGCATCAACTCCGTTGCTTTCACGCCCTTGTTATTGAGAACCCCACTTCCGTTAGTGACATCATCACGACTTGCCAACGACTTGCCACGATCTGCTCCTTTCGTCTTCCACGCGCCTCCTGCGACGCTCACCTTACCGACAACGACGAATTGCGAGCGCTCATCCGCATCATTGTGCGAGAGGAGCTTCACGGCCATGCTCCGGCCAACACCGCCATTGCGTCTTTGCGCGCTCCTCCTCCCAGTTTGCGCGAGATCATTAAAGAAGAACTGGCGTCCATGCCAAGTGTCACACATGCCCGGTCCCCTGCGCCTGTTTGTGCACCTTCTTACGCCGAGATTGCTTCGCGGCCTGCGGTCCCAGTTCCGTCTGCACCTGCCACCGTTGTCTGCGACCACCTGGCCTCGATGGCAGCGAAGGCCCCCGTGCAACCATACGACTCTACCTGGCGCCCTTCCCGCCCAGTATGTTTCTACTGTGGCATACGTGGTCATATCTCTCGTTTCTGCCGCCGGCGCCAGCACGATGAACGACGTGGCTATTCCGCCTATGAGAGAGACTATGTGCCCAGATCGGACGCCTACGTTCCAGGACCCTATATATCCTCGTCACGTCGCTCGCCCTCACCTCCGTTGTCTCAAAACATGTCCCGGTCTTCTCGCTCACCCCGTCGTCGTTCCCCGTCTCCGTTCCGCCGTACTTCATCGCCCCTGCGTCCTGCCTCCACTTCTTTCGACAACCATCCGGAAAACTAGACGCTGCAGTTTTTGGAGGAGAAACTGCTTGTTTGCGAACTGTCCCAATTCCTCCTGCTCGCCCGACTAATTTACTCGCTGTTTGTGTGGAAGGTGTTTCTGTCGACGCTCTTATTGACACTGGCGCCGCCATCTCTGTTATTCATCGCGAACTATGCTTCCGTCTACGAAAAGTGCAAACTCCGTATGTTGGTCCGGTCTTATGTGGCGCCAATGACAGTCCGATTTACCCTACCGGACAGTGTACTGCTCGTGTCCTCATCGACGGAATTCGCCATCATATACAGTTTACTGTGCTTTCGTCGTGCGCTCATCCGATCATCTTAGGCTGGGATTTCTTGTCAGCTGCATCTGCTGTCATTTCGTGCGGACAACCACTGATACATATTACGGACACCGAGCTCTCTGACGCTGCCGATTCCTCGCCGCCCCACCTTGTCACAGCGGCAGATTTTGTTCTTCCACCCGGCCAAGCCCGCATTCTCACCATTAGATCAAGCGAAAATATCGACGGCGACGCAGTGGTTTCCCCTTCTCAGCGCTGCATTTTTCGGGGAATCGCCATCGCTTCTTGTCTAGTGCGTTTCTCACGCGGCTGCGCCAGTCTGACCGCCTACAACACGACATCAGAGCCACTTCTGCTGCCGGAGGGGTCCACTGTTGCCATGCTTATCGACGCAGCACCAGTATGTGTCGTCACTGCTTCGCCTCTTTCCTCCTTCGCCGAGTGTACGCCCACGGACGGTTCACCCAGTGCTCTCAGGGCCACTGTGAGTTCAGATCTGAGCCCAACTCAGACTGATGCCTTGCTGACCGTCTTAAGGAAACACCAACCTTGCTTTGACGTGTGTTCGGATGGCTTGGGTAAAACAACCGTGGCCACTCATCACATCGAAACCGACGGATCCCGCGTCATTCGTCGCCGCCCTTACCGTGTATCGTCTGCTGAACGGAAAGTTATAGAAGACCAAGTCAACGACATGCTCGCACGGAACGTTATAAGGCCTTCAGCAAGCCCTTGGTCGTCTCCTGTTGTCCTAGTTAAAAAAAGGACGGTTCGGTACGCTTTTGCGTCGATTATAGGGCACTAAACAAAATTACCCGTAAGGATGTATATCCTATGCCCCGTATTGACGATGCTTTGGATACCTTACAAGGTGCCGAATACTTTTCGAGCCTCGACTTGCGTTCTGGATATTGGCAGATCCCGATGCATGAGCCCGACAAAGAGAAGACGGCGTTTGCAACACCTGATGGCCTTTTCGAATTCAACGTAATGCCTTTTGGTCTGTGCAATGCGCCAGCCACATTTGAACGAATGATCGATACCGTACTACGCGGCCTCAAATGGAAAACCTGCCTATGTTACCTGGACGACATTGTCATCTTTTCGTCCAGCTTCTCCCAGCACCTAGAACGTTTAGACGACGTTCTCACGTGTCTAGCCAAGGCCGGTCTCCAGCTCAATACTAAGAAGTGTCGATTTGCGAGCCGCAGCATCAAAGTATTAGGTCACGTGGTCAGCAAGCACGGCATTGAGCCAGATCCCGACAAGGTCGCTGCTGTACAGCATTTCCCAACACCAACCACACCTAAAGACCTTCGCAGCTTTCTCGGATTAGCGTCGTACTTCCGCCGCTTTGTCCGTGGCTTCGCGACTATCGCAGCTCCTCTTCATAAACTCCTGACCACGACCACACCCTTTACCTGGACGGATGAATGCGAAGCCGCCTTTCAGACCCTCAAGCGATGCCTCACATCAGGACCAGTGCTTCGTCACTTTGATCCCACAGCCTCTACTATCCTCCACACTGACGCAAGTGGGCATGGAATAGGCGCTGTCCTAGTGCAGCGGAACCACGCGTCTGAAGAGCAAGTCGTGGCCTACGCGAGTCGTACTCTTTCTCCTGCTGAGCGAAACTATACTATCACCGAACAAGAATGCCTCGCCATCGTATGGTCCATACAAAAGTTTCGCCCCTATTTATATGGCCGCCAATTCACAATTGTGACTGACCACCATGCTCTGTGTTGGTTGTCCTCCCTGAAGAATTTGTCCGGACGCCTCGGCCGTTGGGTTCTTCGTTTGCAGGAGTACGACTACACTGTCACATATAGGTCTGGCAGGCAACATCAAGATGCTGACGCTTTATCTCGTTGCCCGCTGTCGCCAAATGCCCATGTCTCACCTTCCCTCCGTTCGGCACCGCCCAGCCAACCGACCACAACCATGGCCCCGGTACGGTTCGTGACCTCGGTCGACATTCTGTCCTCAGAAGACCTCGCCTCCCTCCAACGTGCAGATACGTACTGCCGCACAATTATCGACCGGCTCACTGGCTTATCCCGTCCTCCCAACAGCCGCTTAAGACGACAACTGGCACGGTTTAAACTTCATGATGGCTCATTATTGCGGCAAGTTTACCACCCTACCGGTCACCGATGGGTCCCAGTCGTCCCTCGCTCACTTCGACTGCAAATTTTACAAGCTTTTCACGACGACGCAACGGCTGGCCACTTAGGATTTCATAAAACCTACGACCGCATTAAGACTCGCTGTTTCTGGCCTGGCCTGTCTACTAGTGTTGCCAAGTACGTCAGTTCGTGTGCGTCATGCCAACATCGAAAACGTTCGACCTCTCTTCCCGCCGGCCCTTTACAACCATTGCCGTGCCCGTCCGTTCCCTTTGAATTCGTGGGCATCGACTTATACGGACCCCTTCCGCTTACACCCGCGGGTCACCGCTGGATTGTCACCGCCGTGGACCATCTCACTCGCTACGCTGAGACGGCAGCTCTTCCTTCTGGTGCGGCCTCTGAGGTCGCCGAGTTTGTCCTGCAAGCCATTATCTTGCGCCACGGTGCCCCTCGTGTTCTTCTAAGTGACCGTGGCAAGACATTTCTTTCCCATGTTCTTGCTGAAGTCCTGCAAGCCTCAAACACCATCCATAAGACCACCTCTGCGTACCATCCCCAGACCAATGGTCTTACCGAGCGTTTCCATCGAACTCTGTCCGACATGATCTCCATGTATGTGAAACCCGACCACACAAACTGGGACACTATACTTCCTTTCGTCACGTTTGCATATAATACTGCCGTTCAACGCACAACAAACTACAGCCCCTTTTTCCTCGTGTACGGCCGTGCACCGTCTTTGTTTTGGACACCACTTTTCTCTCTACGCCTTCTGTTCCATCCACATCTCTACCAGAGGAGTTCGCCGCCCGCGTCGCCCACTGCCGCGAAATTGCGCGCGCCCACACCGCGACCATTCAGGACAAGAGGAAAGTCCGTTGTGATGCGACCCGTCGTGTCATTTCGTTCCGCCCAGGCGACGAAGTGCTCCTGTGGACACCTGTTCGAGTGCCAGGGCTCTGTGAAAAATTTCTTCACAGGTATCGCGGCCCATATACCGTGCTTGAAAGAACATCTGCCGTGAACTATCGCGTAGCTCCTGTTACCTCGGTTACTGACCGCCGTTGCCGCAGCACTGAAATTGTTCACGTCTCTCGCCTGAAGCCGTATCTTCGGCGTTCCGACCGTTTCTGACTCGCTGCCTTACCGGCCGCTTTCGTGAGGGGGGGAAGTTAGTGTGAGCGCTAACTGTGCAGTTCATCATCGTCTTCATGTGTATATACCCATCCTCATAATCATCATCATTTTGTCGGGTTGGTGTTCGTGGGCTGTCTCGCGCTGTGTGACAATACAAGAGCTCTGCCTTCGTCTCGGGCGTCGTCTCACAATATATATATAAATAGTGTTGATGTGTTCGCCTTTCTTTTTTCCTGCTAAGGCGTTAAGATGTTCTGCACGAATAATAAATAAATAAATAAATAAATAAATAAATAAATAAATAAATAAATAAATAAATAATAAATAAATAAAATAAATAAATAAATAAATAAATAAATAAATTGTAGCGTTCAATAATTGCTGTATACACCCTGAATAATGTTAGTTAAGCGTAACGCATTCTTTCCTTCTGCGGCGACGAAAGACTCTTGTAGTGTCTGCGTTGCTTGTAGGGTTTGCCAGTGTCACGCGGTGTTGTATCTTACGAGAGTGTTTTAGCGTGTCCGGTATTCCGGCAAACGTGGGTGGTTTTGGCGGATTGCCGGATGGGGGGAGTCGTAAACTTGAGCGGCCGCTGAGTGGTGACGCCACCATGCGGCGTCACCACTCCGGTGACGCCACCTCGTCCAAGTGTATATACCAAGTGTATCCTATTTCGGCAGCGGTGTAATGGTTCACACGTTGCGCTTTTAAATGCTCTACTTTACCAGCAGGGACGCAGAGTACACTGGCTACTGCAATGTTGGCTCTGTGTTTGTCTGCTTGAGTTTCGCGCCACTAGGCGGCGTCACCACTCTAGCCGCTCAGGTTTACGCCTCCGCCCATCCGAAAATCCGCCCGAACCGCCGGCATTTGCCGGAATACCGGACACACGAGAACAATAACAATTGCCACGTGCGGTGCAGCAGAAAATTACCCATGCATACAACAACGAGAAACGTCATACACTTGTGATTTATCTGCTTTTAATTTTTTTTCAGAGGAACGAAACTGAAAAGGCATGTGTAGGCATATGTTGTGGTGGAAAATGCGAACTGCCAAACGCTTGTGCAAGCCAGTTGAGTGAATGTCCACACTTCAATCCAAACTGCTCGAGCGGTTTCCCACAATGTGACTGAGGATCCCCTAATAATACAGATGGATACCGAGGAACCGGTTCAGCGCATAACTGAGAGGTTTTTCTTCTACGAGCGGTCATTTCATACTTTTGGGGTTCCTGAATAAAAAAAAATAGCAGGAAGCTTAAGCCTCGCCTTTGAGTAGAACGCGATAGCATTCAGCGATCCCTGACTGCTTCTCACGTTTCCCGGCAAATGTAGCTTATGTAACCGCAACGTTTGCCGGGAAACGCTGGCAACGAACGCTATGCACGAAGGCGAGTTTTCTGGTAGAAACGCGGCCTCTTGCGTTGGCCTGTCTTGTGCTATTGTTTCGCTCTTCTAAAATTTCAGTCTGAGAAGATTTAACATAAAAGGCATGCACTGTTGGTGTTGTTTTTTTCACATTTGTTTGCGGGCTGTCATTCTCAAAATTCCGAAGAATAACTTTGTAAAGAATGTAAGACAAGGTATGAGCAACTTTAGTGATAGAAGAACTTTAGTACCGTTAGAATATTTTTCGCTCACGGGACGCCTACGCCGGCTACGACGCCGTCACCGGATTTTTTTGTACCCGGGGCTCTTAACACTGTCGCGTTAAAACATCCGAAGGGGCTGTAACAGCGCCAACTTCATTTGGTTTTCTCTGTAAATGTGTTATATAGCATCACTGGTACTATTGCGATTGGCATTCTTTCGGAACTTCACCACTTCGGCAGCAGTAAGAAATATAAAAGCACAAGAACAATACTAACATGAACAGGTCAGGGGAAGTTTCCGTTAAACAGATAGAACAAACAAGGGGCTGTATCAAGGCATAAGCAGCTTGACGCACGGTAAACCCTCATCGCTGAGTGGATGCAGAAATCACGTAATACAAAGGTCTCACTGATTGATTTAAACTGATGAAATTTGAAATGTGGCTAACTATTGCATCGCCAGCTACTCCACAAACGAATGAATCAAATCAACGATCAAATCATGACAAGAAGTGATATAAGAAGTCGCAGTTTCGCCCGAAAGGCGAAGTATCGATTGCGATAGCAAATTAGCAGAGAGCCATAAGAAGTAAGATAGTACTTTTATCGGCCGTATCAACTTGTAAACATTCGCTTGCTAACTAAATTAACAAGCATGGTGTCAGCGGGCACAGCAAACATTAACACATCACAGTCGATGACCGCGGACATTCGCTGTCAAAACACTGGCGTGAGGGCCGCGATTTTGTAGCGATGACTTATGAGTTATTCTATACTAGTCTTATCATCCACCGCTCACGGCCGGCTGATCCCGTTGATAACGCGAGCGGACCGTCGCTCTGACCACTGACAAAGCGCGATAAGCGCGAAAAGGCATTATTACCGAAAAGGCATCGCTACAAAATACAGCGAGCGAAGTGACCTTCGTGCTTTTGTCTATCGGCTGATTCACACTACGACGACACGACAAAGGTTTTGGTCTGCCGACTGATGAAAACGCTGTGGCCAACGGTTTGAAGAAAGGCAAACGCTGTCGCCAACAGTCGGCAAACCAAAATCAGTGCCGTGTCGGCGTAGTGTGATTCAGCCTTTTTCAGGCTGAATCACACTACGCCGACACGGCGTAATCACACATTAACGCAGACTGAGCGCCGAGAACACACAGCACGCACAAAGCTACGAGCCGCCGACGCACCTAGACTCTGTTCCGACGCAGATCGCTCTCAAGATACGGCCGCGCGACCGCGTGCAGCCGCCACATACGCAGTTGCAGCCAGAGTAGAGTGCTGCCCTCCTCCCTGCCCTCCCCACGATGCCTCGCAACGTTGGGTGCCTGGCGCACGACCGAAGACAGCGCGTTTCCTGCCCGCTTTCCTTCGTTTCTCGCAGACGAGGTTGAGCCACGATCGTCGGCTCCCCGCGCGCGCTTTGACTCGCACATACAGCGTAGGGCACGCGGTGACGGTGTTATCGCCATTGAAATTTTTATGGAACCGCACGACGATGACGGCGACGACGACAGCGACGGCAGGAATGCGCCTGGAGTGTCCACAATTAAAAAAAAAGTCGACTTGCGAAATGTTTGCGATTAGTCACAAGTCAACCACAAAAGCCAATCCAAGGCTACAATATCAACATATAAGTTTCAAAAGACCCCAAAAAACGATTAAGTGTTCATAAATACGGTAGCACTTTCAGTAAATTTGGTTATTAAGACATTTAGAGCAGATTGCTGTACGACGCCTTTATCCATGATCGAAGTAACTTTTCCGCTGAGAAAGGACGGTCATCAAGGGTGATTCGTTTGGTGACATCAAAGAATGTCTTTACTGCTAACTTGGGACAGCTGACGTGAACGTGTTCCAGGTTGTCCCAAGAATAACCATACACGCAATCTCTTTGTTCTTGGTATTTCTGCGTCAAATAAGTCTCTTCACGTAATACTATACAGTGATACGTTACCGCGGTACGCGTAGTGCGCATGCACGCCCTATGCCGTGGATAGCTTCTCTGTCGGTGACACTACCGCGGTGCGAAGGATACCGCTACAGACAGCTTTCGCGATGGAGTGAACTGCGTAACGACGTGGTGGTGCCCGTGTCACCCACTTAATCGAGTTTCCTCATGAGGCGGAAACTTGGAGGTTAACACAGAAGCTCGAGAACAAGTTAAGGACCGTACAAGGAACGATGGAACCGAAAATGTTAGGCCTAACGCTAAGAGACAGGAAGAGAGCGGTGTGGATCAGAGAACAAACGGGGATAGCCGGTGTTCTAGTTGACATTAAGTGAAAAAAAAATGGAGCTGGGCAGACCATGTAATGCGTAGGATGGATAACCGGTGGACCATTATAGTTACAGAATGGATACCAAGAGAAGGGAAGCGGAGTCGAGGACGGCAGAAAACTATAGGTGGGGTGATGAAGTTAGGAAAGTTGCAGGCGCAACTTGGAATCAGCTAGCGCAAGACAGGGGTAATTGGAGATCACAGGGAGAGGCCTTCGTCCTGCAGTGGATATAAATATAGGCTGATGATGATGATTATGGTGTTGACTAATATAGGAAATTTAAAAAAAAGTGGCGACCCAGTATGTCCGCGATTAAGAAGTTAATGATGAAATTTTTGGTAATTAGTTATATACATCTCGACTAGTTATATGTGTTTCAATTTAGGGTGCAATATGTATGCCTCTTTGAGTAATCCAGCCCAATGACTAAAACTATGTTATCTGCAACAAGCGCTTTTTAAAAATTCCATAACACTGAAATATGATGACCTCGTACATGGAGATGAAACGAGTATGCTTGCCACTGCGAAGTATCCTATAGATGTGATCAAAGCAAGTGAGGTACCACCAAAACTGTAACCCTGGTGTGTCGCGAATTCATTAAAGATAAATTTTAACAAAACAAATGCTGTTCTGTTTAGGCCAAAAATCGAAATGTTGACATGTGTACCAATTGTTCCTTCTGGGAAGTGTGTCGGTGTTGTGTTTGAGCAACATATGTCGTGGAATGCTCATGGGGAAATGGTAATCAGTAAACTTTCGTCCAAAAAGCATCAAACTTCTCTTGTAGAGATATTTGTTCTTATCTTATGTAAACTATTGCCATATTGTCTGGGGTGTTACAACAATATCCAATATTACTACAATGCACAAATACAGAAAAAGGCCGTACGTTGTATTGTAGGTGTTCTTTATTACTCCCACATCAGTACCCTATTTGAACAGCTGAATTTGCTAACAATGCCTACTTTTTTATGAAAGAATTTTACAAAACGGTACACGATCGATATTGCAAAAATTAATGCCACTTTAAGACGTATCTTTGACATGACGCTGGAGCATAAGGCGGTCAATACACACAACTTTGAATTACGAGAATAGGCAAGGGCCGGAACAATTTATACCTATCAAATGTTATGGTTTCAACTACGTTACCATTTAAACAAAGCGAACATTACACACTACACAACGTATTCTTTCTGCAACAGAAGAATTATTCTATTTCTGAGAGATATTCTTAAATAAACAAAAGCTTTTGCAAACCACGGGTTCAACATTTACTCTTTGTATCACGTGCGTCAAATCTTTGCGTATATATTATTGAAATTGTTATTGCTGGCTCTAAATAATTCACTAATGAAGTATATCTTGTGTTGCCTTTTGCGCCACTCTTTACGTGTATGGTTGTTACGTGAGACGGATTCTAAATGCATCTAATGTTTGGATGGCTGTAACCATAAAAATTACTCATTACGAATGTCATGTGTTTTTTATTTTTGTATTGTCTGTAATATTATTCTTCACACCCTCGTGTTACCGTCTATACGTTTGACACTGTTTATCCGCTGTTGGTCGCTGCCTGTAAAACAGGGCCGTGGACCACGTCGAGCCTTATTGGCTTTTCGTTCAAGGCCCTCAACGTAGGTGGCGCTGAAGTAAAGTGAATTAAAATGAATTGAACTCTGGTCTCACAAAATGGCAGACGGAGGTATTACCTCTCCGTAATAAGACGGAGTGGTAAGACGGAGGTATTACCTCTCAGCTGACACGCTGTAAGTTTCTGACGTTTCGCTTGTTGCGTGTAACTTAGGTTCACTAGATGTTGGCACGATTTATTCCGAGCATTGCTTAGGCATGTCTTTACTATTCCCTTTTTGACAAGTTTTGGGTGAAAGTCTTAACTGCAAGTCTAAAAATCGGATGACGCCATCACTGAACGGTCAGCGTCTCGCCAGATTTGCCATAGAAGGGTGGTTCACCGGCCAACAGGTAAAAGCGTGCTATACGTGTGGCCTACTTGAAATCGATAGACAATGACCTCAGTTCGTCATATTTTTGTCATAGGTGGTGAAATCTCTAGCGGTGGCTTACTGACGTGGAGCTTATTAAGTGTTTCAGTGGCCGAGAAGCGCTGCCGATAGCTTCAAAGTGTTTTTAGTAGGAAAGGCTTGAAGTCCGGAGTAGGGGCAGTTGCATAATACATTTGCAGGTAGGCAGCGAGATATACGCACTGGTCTCAAATTGATATTATTAGTTTAAAAATGCCAGCATTAGAACGGTCATATAAGAACGAGAATGCGTCTGTCGGCTTGTGTACGGCAATAAAGGGGAGTGGAGTGGAAAGGAGGCCCGATGAAGGTGGAAGGGGAGGAGGCACCTGAAGGAGGGCTCAGCGTTAACATGCGAACACAATTTTACCACCTCATCTCTCTCTTAAGGTGAAGAAAGGCGGTTTTTACCGTTAGAAGCATGTCGAGGTGGTTACTTTGTTAACATACCTAAAAATTTATTAATTCTAGGGTTTTAATTTTCGAAACAACGGTCTGATTGTGAGGCACTCCCTAGTGGGGTACTCATGATTAATTTCGACCACCTGGGGATCTTTAACGTGCACCCAGTGCACGGTATACCGTCGGGAGTTTTTGCCCCCCTCCAATGAAATGCCTCCGCCGCGGCCTTCAAACATTTCCCATGTTAGCATTATGCCAGTCAGTAAGAAGAATCAACTCTCTAAGTTATTAAGTCCCGGAGCTGTTTTCAGGTCTCGGCACGTTGTACGTGATCTTAGGAATCTTGCCTGAGTGCCGTCTCAGTTGTCAGTCAACGAAATGTCTTCGTCGTCGTCATAGTCGCTTAGTCACCCCACCGTCGTCGCTACCATGCCATAGTAGTAGTATCGAGCTTACAGCCCATGTCTTTCACGTGTTCGCCTTTTCTGCTAGCACACAACCTTGGTAACTTATAGGACCCGGTTTTAGTGGATCGCGTAGCAGATAACTTTGGCGGGGACAAAAAGTACCTATAGAGAGCATGCCCTGTGCCGAATTCAATGGTATGCGGTCGCACAGTGTAGAGGGAAAATGTTCCGTGCTTAAAAAGTGAGGAGGCGCCCTTAAGAACAGAATGGGTTCAACGCTTCGTGCTTTGCTGAACATGAAGGAATGAAAAAAAAAAAGAACGTGTTGAGAAATGAGCGAGAAAGATCAACAGTAGAGCTGACGTCGCGTTGAAATCGCCGTCATCGCATTGCGCAAACAGCAGAAGCAACTCAATGAGCTCGGAAGAAATATACCGCTAAGAAATGTCAGCAATAGGGACGCCGCTAGACTAGAGCCGCATTACAACAATCTTGTTTTTTTTCCCCCTGGTTTACAGGGCTCAGTGGCGGTGAAAACGTGGATGCCCTTGACGTCTACGAAGGGACGAGACGAGGTATCGCACGTCCCGGAAGATATTGTCGTCGTAACCACTTTCGTCATCAAACATAATTTTCGTAAAACATCGCGAAACACCAATTTTGTCATCAAACGAGATTTTCATCAAAGATCGCCAAACACAACTTTTCTCATGAAACAACATTTTTGCAAACATCGCCAAACACCAGCTTTGTCATGAAACATCATTTTCGTCAAACATCGCCAAACAAATGTGCACGAAGCACGGACCCGAGTCTAAAGCTGAAGTCAAGCTAGAAGGAAAAATCATTCCAGTGAAAGATACCACAAGAATACTGGGAATGTGGCTGTAAGCTAATCAGAGATGCCTGCACACACAAAATGCCCTCAAATCACCAGTGCAACAGATCTCATGCATGATCGCCCGTATAATAAACAATCGTACGGGAATGCGAGAACAAGATACCCTCCTACTAGTAAAAAAGTCTCGTCATCAGTCGCATCACATGCTCACTCCCCTATCATAATATGAACAGGGAAGAGCAAGAAGAAGCAAACCAAATAAAAAGAATGGCCTTCAAGACTGCCCTAAGATTACCTCGGAATACTTCAAACGACAAGCTACTGGCGCTTGATCTACACAACACGATTGAAGAATTAACCGAAGCATATCTACGGAGACAAGAAAATCGCCTGCTCCAGACTCCAAAAGGCAGAGAAGTCTTAAGCAAGTTAGGGCGTGATGCACTAATGCAAAAACATCAAGGAAAATAATGAGATACCCAACGCACTTAAAGAATGGTACACGGTATCCCCCATACCGAAGAACATGGATCCTACCCTGCATGCTGGGAGAAGAACGGCTAGGGCACAATACATAGAAAAAATAACAAAATATATAAAAAAACTTCGAGTACGCTCAAGCTTCGCGTTTAAGAGTGGAACGCGATAGCGTTATCGGACGCCGTTGACGCCGACACCGACACCGTATTTTCTGCGACATGGGGCCCGATCAAAATTTAGAAAGGCTCGGTTTTCAACATTCCCCTCAATGTTGCCTAGATCCAAAGTACAGCGAAACAACATCAGAATTGGAGGACGCTTAAGCTTCGCCTTTAAGAGTGGAACGCGATAGCATTCAACGATCCCCGGCTGTTTATCAGGCTTTTTTTTTCTGGTATATTCAAATTACAACTCGATGCTATCACGTCTGTAGGTTGTGGTTAAGTCATAATTTACGATTTTCTGACGGATTTTACTTTGAGAAATTCAATTTTTGTTCACTAACGCCTTGCGCCACGCGAAGGGCCTGTGTGGTCGGGGTGGTTCGGGATGATATGGTTCGGCGTTGATTATTTGCGCCAGACGCCGATGCTTACGCTGACGCCGGATTTTCTGCGACACGGGGCCCTTAACGCTCTCGGGTTAATACGGAAAGAGTCACTGACGCTCCTTCTTATCACACAGATGCAAGGAGGGCGGTGGCGGTGGTCGCGGACCGTAGAGGTAAAATTACCAACCTGCGCTTCAACAGATCGCGCATCTACACAACAGAAGCGGAAGAGGTGTCTATAGCGCTCGCAATAAAAGAGGGTCGGACGCGAAAAGCTCCTTTAACAATAATCACAAACTCACAGAAAGCTTACAGAAACTATCTGAGGGGCAAAATTGGAGCACAGGCGCTCCGAATACTTGTCGGGGCTGGATGGGACCCCACGGTTCAATACATCCAAATTGTGACCTGGGCACCGGGGCACGAGGACGTCACCGGGAACTTGCATGCGGACGAGGCGGCTCGAGGCTTTACAAAATCACCGTGCCGCCTCGGACTCTGCAATAGAGGTCCATATTTCCCTAGACCCGTGATTTTGCAACAATTCTGAAATGCTATAGAGAAAATAGAAAAGTCTATCCACCCCCGCACGGCAAACTCTGCGCTGAGGAGGCAACCGTGTGGCGAAGGTTACAGATGAACACCTACGTAAGTCTTCACACTCTCCTCCTGATCTACCTCAACGGCATACAGAGACATATACAGAGACAGACGGCAGTTACATTTGATAGTTGATGTGTTCGGGCGCGTCGGCGGCTTGTACCTTTGCATAGAAAATCACTGACGCTAAAGCTCGGCTCGATGCCGCTTTAGAGTCGCCCGCGCTTCTGAGTGCGGAGGAGATTCCTGCTGTGGCATTTTATCGGTGCCTTTTAAAGCAGCAAAGGAATTCGTCCGCGAGGAATCCTGTCTTGGGGGTGACTTTGGAGACGTGACGACGGATATAAAGGACACCCTGAGAAGTTTACGCTTATACGGTTTGCAGACAAGAACAATGGTGCTTAATCGCGAGAAACGCAGCAGGTTTTCCGACGAGTTCTTACTTTTACCGCGCGATGTAGTAAAGTCAAAGGGAGCTGAATCTTAGTGTTGCGCCTGTAGAAATTGGTATTTTCTCTTGAATATAATAAAGCAGATGTTGAATTTACTTCGAAAAGTGCTTAAATTACTACAAAAAAGAGACTTCCAAGCCTTTAAAAGATACGAAGCTAGCTTCAAAAGTAATAAGGATACCGTAATTAAGTACATTGTTTAAGTTTCATGCAAGTGTGGGTATTGCTGGACGAAGCACTTGGCAGGAAGTTAAACACGCTACAAAAAGTATGGTCGGCATTTTGTTCTTGATCCTAGCTTCTAATATAGCAGCTCGAGTTCGATTCACTGGACGGCAAATGAAAACGAAAAAAAAAAATAGGGCAGAAACTCTCCACTGGGGAATTGTATATAGTGCGTATCATTATTTGTAATCGTTAGTTATGAAACCGGTACTGCGCCTTTGAAACCAAAAATACCGTATTTTAAGAGATAAGCAACCGCTAAGAATACCATGCGCACTATGACGATCTCGACTTTCACTACTAATTTTGGGTTTGGGAAATGAAAGAAATGTTGCTGAAGGGCGTTTTTTTTTTCGCGTATAATTTGCCCGCCGGCGTGCTCGGCTTCTTTCCAGCGCATCCTCTTCAGAAGCTTCTCCCTGTTGCAGACGCTATTCTCTGATTGCTAGCGTTATCCGCGCGTTCCTTGTCCGCGCAAGCTCTCAGCTGCGCTCATCACCTGCCTCGGTAAAGGCCAAATTACGGGATAGCCTAGAGAGAAGGGCACGAGCGTCACGAACCAAGAGCAAGAGTGGACAGAGACATCGGCGTCGCCGACGACAGACGAGGACAGCTGGAGCTGCGTTTGCGACAGTCGTGTCGGCGATACCTCCGAGACCAACTAGCCTTTCCCCAAGAAGGACCGTCTACCTGCTGACAGAGTGAGAGAGAGGACCTTATGCGTGTTTGCCTATCTCTGTCTAACCTATAAGTAGTTGGGATCTTTCGTATGCGGTAGGACTGCGAGAGAGTGAGGACTATATGTCTGCTTGTCTATCCATGTATAACCTATCGGTAGGTCACGTTGTTCGTACACTGTAAGACCGAGACATTTATCTTGTTATCGCAATGGGGGTGTTAGCCTAGTAGCACTTGACCTATCTTTGCAGCGGAGAAGTAAGCAAGTCAGTGGGAGTCTTCTTCTACCTTCACCAGCACCGTGGCCAGCGCCTTCAGTACAATCACTCCCCACCGGAAGAGGTGCCATCCTGGCGACTTAGGGGCAGGATAACACAGCGGGGTCGTGGCACTGCTTGAGCCGGGAGATGTGGACAAGTTCCTGACCCCGACGACGCTAGTCTGAAGACGCGTCCGTCGGCTCGATGAGGTAGTTGACCGCGGATGTTTGTTGCAGTACCCGGTAGGGACCGGGGTACATGGAGTGCAGCTTGGAGGAAAGTCCCGGAGGAGTAGAAGGCACCCACAGCCAGACCAACGAGCCTGGAGCAAAGCATGTAGTGGATGTGTCATGGCGATGCTTTTGGCGCCACTGCCCTATTGCAAAACCCAGTATCCAGTGTCCAGTGCCATGCCTAATTATCGGTCCAGTGTCGCGCGCTGGATGTTGGGACGCTGGCAAGGCGCGGCATACTGGGAGGCGCTGGGCGCGGGGTACTGGTGCGAAATGCGGCTCTAGAGCGAGAAATACGTGGTGCCTGGCTACCTTATACATTTTTTCAAATACAAAAAGGAACATAGAGCGTTGTAATGCAATAAAAAAGGAAGTAAAAAAAAACGCTAGGCTTCCATCCTCTGACCTACAGATCCTACGCCCAGTATCTTACCACTACGCCACGCTGATTTGTGATTATTGATTCATAATTTGCCATGTCAACACGCAGACACAGTTGCAGTTTTGCACAGACGTCTCGCACAGACATGGCAGAACTAAAAATTACGCCTCTATCAGAACAAAAAAGTTGTTGTCCGTATTGCATAGTATACCTGGAAGTGCTGCAACACTGATTTGCCCTTTTGCGATTGCTATATTAACTCCGAAAAAAAAAGTCTTAATTGAACCGCCGACCCGAGACGCTGTACGGGCTCTTACTGCCGATTTTGATATCCGTTTCTTGTTCTTTGTGTAAGGGAAATGCAACATTTCTTTAGCTCGACAATGCATTTCAATCGACACGTATGTGTAGTCACATATCTCCGTCAGAGAAGCGGTCGGTTACTGCGGCTGGCAGCCTTCGGCGACAGCAAATATAGGCATGTTTATAACGCGTCACGACAGAATGGTCTGTTTAAAAACACCGATAGGAAAGCTAAACTATAGAGTGATTTATCCTCGTTAGACTTGTTGATTCCCGAGTCCAGACGGGCCGATAGAGTGTAGACGGACTCAGCGGGTACGGTAGGCTTAACCTTCTATGGAAGCGAACGATCTCGGGGCGGGTACCTGATGAATGCGAAAATGTTTGTATTTGAGCTTCAGAACCTTTTAACTATTATTTTTTGTAGACTAGGGAAAGTGGAAGCGCACGAAACTCCTCAGCTTTGTTATCGGTGCGATAATATCTATCAGCGGCAGGCTTCCTGAGGTCCGTTCGAACGCGTCTGAACGGCTGCTGCGTTTCGTGTCGACTGCACAACACTGCGTCAACTCGGAGTCATCGGTTGCGTACAAACTACTAGATAACGAGGCGTTATCTGCGTTTGCGTAATTTCGTTCACGAATACAGCTATCCGCACAGTCAAAAAGGAAATGCACAAAACGAAAGTTATCTTCAGTGTCCCATATGCAGGGGTAGCTCACGCACCTTTATTCCAAGCTGCAACACCGCCGACACGGAACCATTTATGACCACAAAATATAGCGTTATTTAGCACAGGAGACAAGTACCTGCCCACAATATTGTATCCAGCATTTAATATTCAACAGCGCCTATACTCCAGCAGTGCGGCACAAACGAAACCAGCGTAGTTTCCAGTATACGAGCCAGCGAACTCCAGCGACAACCAGCGCGTGTTTCTTCTGCTTTCTGGGATTTTACGTGCCAAAACCAGTTCTGATTATGAGGCACGCCGTAGTGGAGGGCTCCGGATTAATTTTGACCACCTGGGGTTCTTTAACGTGCACTACAACGCAAGCACACGGGCGTTTTTGCAGTTCGCCTCCATCGATATGCGGCCGCCGCGGCCGGGATTCGATCCCGCGATCTCGTGCTCAGCAGCGCAACGCCATAGCTGACTAAGCCACTGCGGCGGGTAAACCAGCGCGTGTACAGCGCACACCAGTGCGCCCCAGCGTCATAGCAGTGAAACCAGTGTCTCGTCCAGTGTGACCCAGCTCTTATCCAGCGATGTCACCGGTATCCCAGTGACTCCCAGCGAGCGCCAGCGAGAGCCAGTGTCCTCAGGGGGATCCAGTGTCAAATAATGCGCTGGTTTCACACTGGAAGGCACTGGAAGACGCGGATACATCCTAAAGTTTGCAAAGACGAGGTCTAGGCACGTTCCACTCGTGGTCGTAGGTTGCTTGTAGTCGTAAAAGATGCACCGTTAGAGAGCAGCTTGTTGTCGGCGTTGCCGCTTTGCCGCCGCTTCCCTCGCTCTCGTCTCCGGGGTAGCTTGCTGTCGGCGTTGCCGGCGAGCCGCCGCTTCCGGCGCCCTCAACTCCGGGTCCGCTTGGCGTTTTTGCCGCTTTGCCGATGCTTTCCGTGCCCTCGCCGCCGGAGTAGCTTGCTGTCTGTGTAGACGCTGAGCCGCAGCATGCCGCGCCTTACGTTCGTCCATGGCAGAAAGAGATTGTGTAGTCTGGAACGCGCCATACACAGCAGCGCCATATCGTGTATAGACGTTGAGCCGCTGCATGAACCGTTTCATCCATGACAGACAGATGGCGTGGCAGTCGACGCTGGACGGACAAGGCTAGACCCTTAAAGGAGCTTCGCCCCTAAAAACTGCTGCGCTAAGCGGCGTATAAAGGCAACGACGTCAACGGTCGAAGCTCGTTTTGGTCCGGCGAGAGAAACGCCAGCGTGAAGCAGAACGCCTTCGCGCGTTCACGGCGCACGCTGCGAGCTCTGCCACTCGCATTCATAAATCTGAGCGCGTCGCAACTCAACTGGGTGCCCAAGACACGACGGAGTCGGATCAAAGTTTTGTGCATTTGCCGAAGTGACTCGGCAGCAGGACGCCACTCGCCAAGCAAACCTGCAACACAGTCGCCGACCCGCAAGTCGTGCGCCTCTCGCTGAAGTGGACCGTGATTTCACGAAGAAAACGTGCAAGAGCCTCTGTGAAGACACGTTTCACTATCGTGTTCTACCGATTTCTATGAAAGAGGGATCAACCATGTTTTTCCCCATGCAATATTGCATGGAACCCATGCAACCCATGCAACCATGCAATATTTCCCCTCCCATCTTCCCATTATGGGAGCGCCGCCGTGATCGACATCAGAGCCATTGGTGGAAGAATGGGCGAGCGGTGTCGCGAGCCGTGGCTGGGCGCTCTTGCGCGCTGCTTGCCAGGACTGGGGCCCACTGGCGTGGACTGAGCGACCGCGCCGTTTTCATGCCACCCTCAGCCACCGCCTAGCGGTGGCCACTACAAACTATTCGTTTGCACAGTTCGCGCACTGGCCGTTGGAGTACGCTTACTCAGTACGTGTCCAGTCAGAGGAACGTACTCCAACGGGGATGTAAGATGATTCTTTTAGAGAGCACTTTGCCCTCAGAAGGTGATATCTAAATAGAACAGAGTCATCGTTTTGTTCGACCTCACGGAGTCGAATTTGATAAGTTTTGATATCTTTAAAAGAAAACGTATGCCGACTCTGGGAACTAGAATTTTTATTTTGGCCAATAAAATTTTATAAGTGGTAAAAATGAAAAAAAAAAGGCAGTACTGAAGCATCAAGCGTAGCTCAGCAATTATAAACGATATTGAAGTGCTGCATACTACACCTATTTACGCATCAGAAGCGAATATACTCGATGCATAGTACATTCCCCGAAATATGCCACTATTACAGCGAAGCTGTTAGCCGCGAGTTGGTCGGGATTTTTTGTGGCGTGGCTCACCCCAAAAACGGCAGCTGAAAGAGGGGTTTGTGTTTGAGTTTCCGCGTTACAGAATTACGTTTTCACGTTGATTCGACTCGCTATCCGATGCTACCACGTCTGTAGGCTGTGTGTAAGTCGTACTTTGCGAATTTTCTGACACATTTTACTTTGAGAAATTCAGTCATTTCAATAACGCACTTGCGCTATAGGCGGAGGGCCTACAAGAATGAAGATGTGTGCTGTGCTAACGGCAGCGCCCCCTAGTGGCCCCGGCCACTCAGCCAGACCTCAAACAGCCGCTGGAAAAGGGCTTTGCCTTTCAGTTGTCGCGTAAACAGGTTTATGTTTTCTCGTATATATTCAAATAACAATCCGAAACTACCATGTCTGCAGCTTCAGTGCAATACTTGCTTTACGCATTTGCTGGCGCAATTTACTTTTAAACAATTAATTCGTTCAATGCGGCTTTTGCGCTTGGCGGACGGCCCTAGAAGAATGATGACGTATGCAGCACTTCCGCGCACGCGCTTGCGCGCGTGACGCACGCCGCTTGTGGTGGTGGTGGTGCTTGTGTAACATGCGCACCAGCTTCGCTGTACACGTCCACTTTCACAGGGTGGAACGGAGGACAATTATTTTGTTAATAGGACCACTGCCGCGCCCTCGTTAACATCGTAAGAATTTTACGCGACCTGTAAACTGGCATATCATGTTTGTGCGCTTGGATCCTCTAACATATGCATTTTACAGATCTGCAGTATCTGTTTTTTTTTTGGTTCTCGTTACGGGTATACCTATTTACTCCATGCTTCAATTATTTTTGAAGCTGCCCGATTTTCGGCAGTCTGTGTGATACTATGAAGCCGTAAATAAGATTTTTTTTTCTGCAGACGGTAGAACTCAGCTGTCTGATGTGCAATAAATGTGATTTAATTCGGTTCAACGAATGTCTAGTGACAGCATTTCTGCGTTTTACATGTATTTGATTAGCGAAATGGAGTTATCTCCAACTAAAGATTCCCCTTTGGAACGGCGTCTAATGTGGGCCAAACATTCAGTCCCCGTTTAAAGGGGTCGCTAGCACCTGTTACGCTCTTGGCTTGCACTACTGTTCTCTAAGTGCGAAAATGCTTGCCGTTTGGCAGGTTATGTGGGGCCGAGAGGAGTTTACAGAATGACTTTCTGCGTCGTGGGCTCATTAATGTCCAACTCGCGTGTCTTTGTTGTTCTAAGCTCTTGAGAATCTACGGGATATGAATGCGAAAATAACCTTTGAGTGCATCACCCTCTGCAGACGCGTGCATAACAGAGCCTGTGTGATTGTCTGGCTACGCAGAACAATGCACGTCTCGACGGGGGTGATGAGTGCACTACACATGGCAGTTGTCAGCGTGGCATCGTTGGGTGAGTCGCTTTCTTGGAAAGCCTTACGTATAACTAGAGATGAACAAAACCACCACGAAAAGGCTCAAAACTGAACGAAACATTCTGCAACTCTGGCCAATCGGCTTTAGAACGGGAGAAACAGAAAACGGAAGGCGGGGCACCGTGCTAAGATATCCCCAAACGCAATGTGTCGGTTGAAATTGTTCAAACTTTGATTTTGCTGACGTGCAAATGGTTACCTCACTTTGACGGCTGAAATGTCGCTCCGTGCGCTCTCGTTTTTGACGCACCGCCTTGTTGATCGAAGACTAGTTCTACTTTGCCCCAACGCTGATGCAACTTGCTCTCATTCGCTTTCGGTACCGCCAAAGGCGTCCGAACTAACGGGTGTGATGAAGATGAAAATGAAACGTTTTGCCAGTATGGATATCTACTGGTCACCGACTAGCGATGAAACATTTGTCTCTGAAGTGTGCAGGCTTCATATTGCGTCATCGGCGAGTGGCAGTTCGTGCGTACTTTGAAAGCTAGTCAAATGCGGAAAGGCACTTTACCCATTTGTAAGGCACTTTACTCCACCTAATTTTCTGCCGTCCTCGACTGCGCTTCTTTTACCTTGGGCACACACTCTGTAACTCTAACGGACCACCGATTATCTGCCCTACACATAACATGGCTTGCCGAGCTCTCTCTCTCTCTCTCCCCCCCTTTTTTTGTTTTCTTTTAATGTACACTAGAATATCGGCTTCGCCAGTTTCCTCTCTGATCCACACCGTTCTCTTCCTGCCTCTTAAAGTTACACATGACATTTCTCGTTCCCACCCTCGTTGAGCGGTCCTTAAATTGTTCTCAAGGTTATTTTTATTGCGATTGCAATTATAGGGTCAGTCTAGGCGCAATTATGCAGTCGGCGTCAATATTTCTTGAATGGAATTATTGAAATGAATAAAATACAGGGCGAGGATCACAAAGCTCCTGCTGCTTGTGAATTCGTGTCACAGGATAATGGTAGTGAACGAGATTATAGTTCTGTATGCGAGAAACGGCCGATGAGATACCGTTCTCCCAATACAAACGCCTTATTATTTTGGCACGTTGCCTTCACTTGTTATGAGAGATAATTTTTATAGAGGCGTGCAGTCCTAAATAAATTGTACCGCTCCAACGTAATGTGTCGAAACTTATCACTTTCTTTTACCCGCCCTAAGAAAACTAGATGCCTACAAAGCGTATTTAGTAGATTTTTTTTTGTTTAAAAGGAACTTATTGTTTACCACGAAAAAGGAAAAAAAAAGCCAGCAGAAGGTTTCCTTAGAAGCTGTTGGACGACGTTGCTGACGCGCCGATAGTAGCCCAACGGACCTCGCGTCTAACTATTAATCTGCAACGTTAATTTAAGACGATGTTCGACATGTTGACGGTTCTCGCAAAATGTGCTCCTGTGAGGAAGAAATCAACTGTTAAACAAAACAATGATATCCTCCACCGGTCTTCTTTTGATGACAATATGCCATGATATTTTGCAGAAGAACTTGAGAAAGTGCCCTAAACCTGCTTATGTTCAAGCTGATATAAGTAAACCCGTATTTTAAACTCATTATATGCTTCAACTTTCTTTTACTTATTCGTTCTTAGTTGGTTACTTGCGATATTATTACAGTAGATGGTAAAAATTAAAGAGGTACTTTATTAAAATAAGAGGAATGTACATAAAATCACTTGTAATGCTTCTGGATCCCTAGGTCAAGGCTAGCTGTGATCCGTACTAGTTATTACATTTACAGCGGCAAAAATTAATAACAGATAATAAATCATATATGTGCACATTCACATAGCAAAAGGCCGGCTGCTGCTGATATTAACAAAGACTAACATAAAAATGGGCTTCATGATATGAAAACTAAACATACACAACACGTAACATAAACGGACAAATGCAAAAAAGGAAATAATACCCTAAACGCACAATAAGGGTACATGATAATGGTGTTTCAGTGATGAAAATTTGTTTATTCATTTCCAGTTCTAGTTTATTTGACAAAATTGATTGGAAGAACTGAAAGGAGTTTTTTTTTTTGTGTGTGTAGGCCTTTATGGTTCCGCTGGCGTACGCGTGGTTGCTCATCAATCATGTATTTTGGTGCATGTTGACGACCTTTATCGCTACGAATAAGGCACGGTTACCATGCTCTGGTGAATCTCCGAGTTTGCGGCAACGTGGTATTGTTGCGCCACCTAGCATGTGTTCGGAGGCTGACTGCTAGTGCCTCCGAGACTTTGGTGCCCGCCTTACAGTCTCCTTCCGCCCTTTTGTTGCGTGGTACATATGACACTGAAATGGCCTCAGGCAAGACGACACAATCCAGGAAATCTGCTTAGTATAAGCATAGTCCCTTAATAGCTTTTTATTAAGGGAGTATTGAGCAAAGTATTCAGGGACTAGTGCATGGTATAAGCCTAATATGTGCATATCTCGAAGGCTCCTATGACATACAAGAAGCTTCAGCACAAAATGCCTCGCGTATCAACATGTATATCTTGCTATATTAAATAAAATACGGAAACTAGGAATCATGCAAGTTTCTTGACACAGGATGTGCTGTGTAGCTCTAATAGGGCTGCAGAATCATGACCATGAGATCTATGTTTTATGTGCCACCGCTCACGTTGCTCTGCGCAACGCTTCGCATGTCGTTCTCTCATTTTTCTTTATTTCGAGGAGGGCTGCGTTACGGCATAGAGAAAAAAAAAACTAGAAGAATAAACTTATATATAAATACAACCCTACATCATGAAGCAAGTCGAGCGGGGCTATGTAATTAGACCCGTCTTCACTGCATTCGTTGAAGTCAGCTCCGGTTACTTCGGAGGCCATACTGTCTGAGCAAGAGCTCCCGGATATGTTTTGTGCCCGGAGAAGTCTACAGCAGTTGGTACACATCCGTGTCTTGTCCCAGGGCCGGGTTTTCCCTCCGAATATTTACGATGAAATCAGGAACAAAGCTATAAGTCTTGGGAGTTTTAAAGCGTTTAGAGTTTTAGAGCTTAGGGTTTAGAGTTGGAGTTAGAGCTACAGTTCAGAGCGTTTAAAGCGATCAAGGGTTTTAAAGTGAAGCTTTCCATGTCTCACTGATTCGTCCGTGAGCTCCGAAAACGCACTGCAGGAAAGCCAACTTACACAATGGAACTATCTGCACATCTGCGCACACATTGGAACAATGGCGCACGACATACATATTGTAGAACACTACAGTTTACATTCACAGTTGTACCGATAAGAACAATGGGCAACTGCAATGCCACGCTACCCAGACGAACTGTATATATCTGCATTGCAATACGCGCGTCACGCAATGCATTCCCGGCCGTCACCATGGGTAGGCCGCGGGTGCAGCGCACGGCAGAAGAGGCTGCCGTAGGCGAACGTAAGCGCAAGCGCGATCATGCGCGTAAGGCCGATCCCGCGTATCGGCAACGGCAGAGCCTCTGACCGTCTACCACAGCGATCACAAGGCAATTCTGTGCAAGTGTAGAGTTGTACGTGAAAGTGTGAGTATGTGCGTGTAATTAACGGCTACATGATCTAAAATAAAGGCTATGCAACTTAACGAAGTGTGTCTTCATTCAACTTCAACGTTCAAAAACTCCAATCCCAAACGTGCAATCAAGTCGCATATGCATCGCATCGGGTCGCTCAGCATATCTTGGGTTCGTTCCGGGGTCGTCGGCCTTTGACTTTCAGTTTGCATGGGAGAAAGCTTGGCATTCAACCATGTTTCTTTAAGAAAAGGAGTTTGATTTTTAGATAAATGTGTTGCTGAGCCTCGCATTGTTGGCCCATGCTTAATGAATTCATTGAGATAAGCTTGATTCATGTCCATTACTGGTTTTTATTGCGGCCAGTATAGGTCGCAAGTTCTCCCAGCATGCATGGCAGTATTTCCTCCTAACATTAAGAGGTATACTTTGCTTTGGAAATGTCCTATGCTCTTTGGTTGGTGTTATGAAACTGCGATATCTCGATTTCTTTCTTTCGTCTCTTGCCTAATATAGCTGTCCGTGATGTATTTGCGAAATACCGGTGGGCGCTAGAAAAATATTTTCTGCAATATACAGGGTGTCCCAGCTATCACGCAGCACGATTTTAAAAGAGAGGAACGGCGTTACGCGAAGCAAACCTATTGCGTATTGTTTCCAGTACAGTGTAGTAATTTTTTTGTTACTGAGATCTAATTAGTTAATTGTAATTAATTATCTAACTCGAGAAGTACTGTCCTAATTATCAAAGTGTCAATGAGAAAATTGTAGAGCAACATGAAAAACTCCCGAATACAGCTTTCTGTTGCGGAATACGTGCTACATAAAAGTGTTTTTCCGAGCGTGAAAGAAGCCCGCGAATACACGCAAACTGCCTCTAGCGGCCAGTCGCGCGGCCATTCTATGTGTATTGCAACCTGTGTTATGTATTTCTGCTCTAATTCTTTGAGAAATTCCTCTTCTGTGCCCTCATAGGCGTGTATTAACTTATTAATTGTCTGTTACTGACTTGTTAATTATTGTCTGTGGTTTTTCTTGTTATTCTCAGGGTCAAGCAGGAACCTGAGCATGTGCCAGGTTTTGCCGGTGCTTAATTGTCCGTCCATGGAATTGCATATCTCGTCCCATTGTTGCTTGCTCAATTGCGTAGCATATTCTTCTATTTGTTGAGTGTGTTGCGTCCCGAATCGGCAGGGCGCATTCTTTGGCTGTTTCCATCGAGGCAGGCCCTTTCATCAGCGTCGGCGAGAGTGCCCGACACCGGTGGTGACGGGCAAACCAGCACCCCAAATCGGCAGTGCGCATCCTTTGAGTGTTTCCCCCGATGACACCCCCTTCATTCAGCGGCCGCCTACCTGGCGACAGTGCCCGACACCGACCATGACAAGCTGACCGTCGCGGAGATGCCACTGATTGATGCGAGGGGCCGACTTCGCGGAATTACTACCGTGGGAACGGCGACCACGGCCGGCTGCTCGACTGGCGCGCGAGCTCGCTTCTTACGGCCTCCTCACCCGTCGGGCAAACAATGGGAGAGTTTCTCAGCGCGTTTCGCCACCCGTCGGCGATAGGGGCGCTGCGACCCTGACCCTCCTAGGGAGCCTACATGAAAACGGCGTTGCATGTAGGCTCCCTAGACCCTCCTAGACCCTCCCTCAGCTGCTCCGCGTGGATGCGCTTGCCTTCGCGCTCGCACGATCGTTTTCCCGCGCATTTTATTCGGTGCTCTGTCAGTGTTGTTCAGTATGCAGTAATTTGTGGGCTCCTGAAGACGGTCGTACAGCCTTTAGTACGCGCGGCCACAGCCAAGACTTGGCGCCGTTCATTGCACATCGGTATATAACTGCTGTGTGATGGTGTATTGCTGCGTTCCGTATTGCAAGTCCCGTTCCGGGAAAACACCCGGTGTTTCGTTTCACCAGTTCCCAGGCAATGAGTTTCTAGCCCGAGTTTCTAGCTGCTTTTAGACAAGATAGTTTTTTTTTTTTTTGATAAAGCCTCCGAGCACAGCTGCCACGCAGGAATAGCAGTCCAGCCCTACTTACAACGCGCTCCCATCTTGAGCTGCCCTGAAGGTGTTGACGACAGCCATGCGAGACGATTGACAATGCCGAGAAGTTTCTGAGAATACTCCTTGTAAATGAATACTCCTTGAACCAACTGACTTACGAAAACGACAAGCCTTCGGCCTATGTACACAAGCCGCCAAGGAAACACTTTAGATTGTAATTGTGAATAAGACACAATTGGTGAACTACTATGTCCGCAAGTTTTCGCCTGAAAGTATGGCAACCATTGACCCTTGTCACACGGCACGTGTAATGCCATTCGCAGCGAATGAGATTACGTGTTAATGCAATTTTTGTTGCTTATACACGGGCATAATGAATGACATTCGCCCGTTGAATGACTTCTTGTGTAATCTTGTGTACTCTTGTGTTTCGCGAACTTGTGTAATCTCGACGACAGGGGGTTGGCAAAAAATTACAAAATCGATAAGTTAAAACGAAGTGTAATATATTTTCAAATAACCATCCAATGTTTCCCATTGTATTGCTAACAATATAGTGAAAATATGTTAACAAGAAGCACGATTTGTAAGGTCTCGTTATCATAGCAGCCTGTCGATGAACATTGCCATCAATTGCGAATGGCATTTCGTTTACCCGTGTAGACTGGGAACGCAAGACCGCAATGACATTCGGTATGAATGTCATTTACTGCAAATGACATTACATGTGCCGTGTGACAGGGGTATAAGTGCATACGATCAATGAATATTTATTTTCATTCCTCAAAATGCATATGTGTTTGATGACGGAGAGCTGTTCTCCCGGCGCATGCATCTCCATGTTCCCCAGTGAATTTAAAGAAGCTCGATGTATTAATACGGTTACACAGCATGCATTTATTGACCATTTTCGCGGCGATCCCGTGGGCGCTGCCATGTTTGATCACGTGGTGACGCGTCCATTGCTTGCCTCAACTGCCTTCGTTGCCTCCTTGTTTACAATGGAAGTGTGTGACGCCGGCGCGACTTAGAAAACCTCTGTTTTCGGAGATATCGTAGACGGTGACTAGGTGGACGACACGAAGCTTTGATCACAGCTTCAGAAAACATGCAAAAGTGCTTTCGGAGCTGATTAAGATATGTCCAAACGGCGCAAGCAGCGTATATGGTGCTTGTTCTAAAAGCGGGGCTAAATATGTATTCCAAGCTATCCAAGCTTTCCGATTATGAATTCAGTCAGGATTAGTGTGTTTTGCTCTTTGTTCATTATTCGGCAAATATTTTGAAGCAGTGGCTTGTCAGTTTCTGACTCAGTGAAGTTCCACGGTGCAGCCACTATCTGATTATTTTCTGCCTAATCGCTCGCGGGTGTGCTCAGTTCCGATAGATTTGTTCTTGCTGCGCACAAGGCTTGAAACGTAGCTGTTTTGTACATTGTAATACCTTGTAGCAAATATATATTACAGCTAGTAACTCGCTTACTCTTGTAGGACCGTCACGAAACATTCAGCTTCGACCATTCGTGCGCCATATGTGTAGTCCGTCATTTATTGTGCGTATACAGTGCGCATATATTCAATTGTGTGCCCATTCACTTATTCTTGATACGTCGGCGATAGAGTGGGCGTAAGTATTCCTGCCATTTGGGACAGATGTGTATAGATAACGTGCGCGAAACTTACTATGACAGGAAGCGGCGCTACTCCCTTTGTCATTGTTTAACGAGTGGTACTCACTATTGCCGAAGTTCTGGGGATGAAGCCCTTTTTTTGAAGGTTAGCGATACAAGGCTGCGGACGAGCAAATTTCTGTATCCTCGAGGAAAGCCGCACATCACGGAAGTGCCGGTAACACGTTCGGACAGTTGCAGCAGCGGTTCGCGAACTTGGCCACACAGATTCATTCTATTGCTTAACATGCCAGTCACTATTTTTGCAGCCAACTACTGCACACGTCTTCAATCCACATGATTCAATCTAGCATGATTGGAGCACAGTGTGTTAGCGAAAACTCAGTTGCATTTCCGACAGCTGATCGCACAGAAGCAAGGTAGAAGCGGTAATGGTTTCGTATTCGTGCGCGGTCGCTGAGGAGGCGTATGGCGCGCTGCCGTGAGCGCCATCTCGTTTCTCTAAAACAAACTGCTCCGCGAAAAGGGTCAATAAGAAGCCTAGATGAACCATTTACGCGTCCTCTACAATTAGGCGACTTGTTCTTCAATGCACGGTGAGGTAAGAAGCGCGCCCGACCCCATCTTCCAGCGTTTGCGCGCGCTGCACAGATCGACTGGGAACAGCTGAGCAGAGTGAGGACTCATCCCTTTGGCTGAAGGATCACCGGCCCAAACGCTACCCCGAGTCCCAACAGTAGCGCTATGCGCTTTCTTAACTGTCTGTTATGCTTGTGACCTTTAAGTCTATTTTGAAGCGACTGCTTAGCTTACCACGTGTGGAGAAGTCTGCTGTCGCATTTCTCCAAGTTAGATTCAGGTGGTGATATTTTTGTGGCAGCTTTGACGTCATCGCTGAGCTCCTTAGTCCATTGTTCTATGTCTGTGATGGATCGTTGCTGTGTAGTCTCTCGCGTTCTACGAAGTAGTTCCCAGTCTATTAATTTGATCTGTCGTTCATTGAGTCTATTCGGCCATTCTTTGACGTGTAACTCCGATATGCGGTGGTCGCTACCCAAATATTCTAGTGTGTTGCGCCACGTCGCCTTTTCAGTATTCTTGATAAATGTTAGGTCTGGGGTTGTGTCCCTGTTTAACGCCGTAGCTACTCTGGTTAGAGTGCCGGGGTCTGTGACTAGCGTGAGGACTAATTCTTGCGAGTCGTTCCATAAGGCCCCTCGTTTTGGTCTGGTATATAGATATCCCCACGCAGTGTGTGGGGCATTAAAGTCTCCTCCTATAACTACCGGATTTTCTCCAGCTAGTTTGAGTGTTTTCTGGAATAGGCTCTTGAACTTGTGCTTATGTTTAGTGGGATTGCTATAAATGTTCAGAATAAATAAGCTAGGTCCTGTCTTCTTTTGCAGGATGAGTTCCAAAAGAATATTGTCTATGTGCGCCATGACTGTGTTTCGTTGCACGCACGCTATGTTTCTTTTTACCAGAGTGGTTAATGCCCTGGTCTCCCCTTCGGCATAGCCAAACGCTGTGTATCCGGCTAGCTTTGCGATCGCATGTGTTTCGTGCAGAATTATGGCGTCCTGTTTGTCCTCGTGTTTTAAATACTGCTGCAAAACTGACGTTTTGTTTTCGTAGCTTCTCCAGTTCTATTGCCATATCCTGAACCCTTTTTTAGCGCGCCTCATTTCGGGTGCGACCATGGGAGGGAGACGGGAGGTTGGAGAGAAGTTGATCTTATATAATTACGTGGTTGAGAAGTGGGTAAGGATTGTGGTGCTCCTGATGCACCAGAGGGGAGTCGATTACCTGGTGACTGGTTTGCCTCGAGGATGTCTAATCTACTCATAATTGCTGCTATTGCCTTGGCCTTTCGGTTCATCATTCCGTCCCATTTTTCATTTGCCTTTTGTATCTCTACTAGGGTCTTTTGGATATCGGCTAATGCTTCATCTACCGCCCTGTTATCTAGTTTATCACTTCTGGCGTAGGGCCTTTCTTTCGTGTCGAAGGGGTCATCCCATTCGTCCGTCGTATTGTCCGGGATTTCAGTTAAATCTGTCGTGCTCGCGTGTGGAGCGGGAGTTATCTGATTTGATTGGCTTTTGCCTTCCTTGAGATTTTTATTTCATCCCTCATGCGTACTAGCATAATCCTCAACAGCGCGTTCTCGTGTTTCTAGTTCATTTATATGGCAGTGTCCCCGGCAGCACCCGGGCGCGCTGCCATCGACTACGTCTGCCGAGCTCACTGTGGTTGTCGTGTTTGCTGAAGTGGGTGGCCTAGTTCGTTCTGGACCTGGATCTGGATCCGGGTCGTGTCCCCGGTGTCCAGGAGTCCGGACCGGGATAAGGATCCGGGGTGGATGGAGACCTTGTTCTCGATCTGGAGCGTCGTTCGCTGGCGTTTGGCCTTCCACGAGACTCTGCCCTGTCTTCTCTTGAGGTAGCGTCTTCATGTTCTCGTTGTAGTTCTCGTTGCAGTTTTTGTCATTGTCTCTGTTTAACGATGAAGGGCTGCTTGAATTTGGCTTTGCACGTCTTATCTGCGGTTGGATGGTCCTCGCCGCATAACTGTCATTTAGGTTGGCACCTATGGTCTTTGTCTGGGTTTGCGGTTCCACATCCAGCACAGATCTTGTTGTTCGGGTTGGGACATACATCTCCTCTGTGTCCAAGTCTATTGCATTTGTTGCAGAAATCCACTTGTTTCCGGTACAAGGAGCATCGGAGCAGCGCTGCCCTGTAGTGGACGTAAGACGGCACTTTGTGTCCTTCAAAGAGCACAATCACTGTGGTAGTAGTACTGATTCTCTTTGCTGCTATCGCCGTTGGGTTTTATTGCGATAGCAATTATATGGACACTCCAAAGCAGATTTCTGCCGTCGGCGTCGCCGTGAGGTTCCGTATGACGTCAATGGAGATAAAATCGTCGCCGCGCGCCGCCGAACGCTGTATGTGCGAGTGAAAGGGCGCGCAAGGGACGCGCGCTTTCACGGGGAGTGAACGCACGGCGGAGAACAAACGCGCGTTCTGTGCCGTGCTCCCTTAAGGGCTGCAGAAGTAGGCGTCTCTTTCCTCCTTTACAATCGCCATATATGTAGAGAAAACGCGCCTTCTTCCGACGCGCGAAACGCCGTGGGGGGGAGGGGGAGGGAAGGGAGGCGACGTTGCGGCACCAAGTGCCTATTTATATCAGAGGCTCCGACAACAGTCACCAGCGCCGCACGCATTTTGTGCGAACGCGGGCAAAACGCTGACGGCGTCGACAACAGTTGTGCGTGTTGCCTGTGCTGCTGCATGTCCAAGTTTATACAGCTGATAAAGCTACTATCATTACTCCGTATAGCTCTCTACAAATTTGCTATCGCAATTGATGCTTCGCCTTTCAGGTGAAACTGCGACAACTTTTTTGTTCGTAACCACCGCTGCTGTGATGTCTCTTGGGCCCTCGTCGAGTTGGATTCCTCTGATCACTCATTTGGCCGTCATGTCCGGCACCGTCTCGTAAGCATTTGTCTCGTAAAACTTGTCTTGAATCTTGACACGGGCTACTTCCTGATATTTGTTGGCACGCTCTTCATCCGATGTACTGACGATTAGGATATTTTGATAATTGTTGGGGCGGACGAAATCCTCCTGCCTTTCGTCTCGAAGGATGCCTGCCGCATCTTCTACCGCCGCTGTTAGGTGAACTATACCGCGTTCGGATATTTTGTGTCCTCCACTTGGTCTGATCACAATCTTGTAATCCCCTTTTGGCAAATGTGGCATCCTGCTTGCCTTGCATATCTGCTCTAGCCTTCCTTTGCAAAGGTTATCGCTTGCGCTTGTTGGGGCGCGTCGGCGACAAGGTGCTCTCGCGATGTTGGGAAGTTTGCCGGTCTGATCTTCTGTGCCTGACCTCCTTCCACCCCTTGATTATATCCATTTTTTTCCTGGGTTATGCGGCGCCCATCTACGGTGACTTCCATTACTGAGAGAATGATCGGTAACTGTTGAGGAAGCCGGCTGTATGGCGCGCGACCTCGCTGCTCTCCCGCCACGAGGCCCGGCCAAAAAAATTGTCGTAGAGGCTTGAAAAATGGGAATCATGCCTGGTTTTCGGTATGCACTTGTTCCTGGGAACGAGCTGAGTCTGTTGGTGTGTAGTTTAAAGGGGTTTTGGGTGATTTGAGCTACGAAAACATTCGTGAAATACGGAGCCGACGTGAGGTGCGTCCGCTCCCTCTTCTTGCAGAGGCTAAACAATGTTTTTATCTAAACTTTCGAAAACTGGCAAGGTAACGAATTTAGGCACGATGTTTGATCGGTAAGTATGCACCAAAAATAGATATCACAAATCTGTAAGCTATATGTGCTAGAGTCTCTGATGCGGACTAATATTATGAGTGAACAACTTGGGTGAAGTTGTAATATTACAGGAATTTCGAAAAGCTCTACTTACAGTTTAGTTGTATATTTTAGAGTGGTATATATTATGTAAACTTTTCCCGTTTATATGTTTATTAGGTGGAGCTTGCAGAATTGCGATATTGCTTTTTATGGCTGAGTTCAGGCTTCACTTTTTAAGAGATTTTTAAAATTCTGACAAATTTTGTAAAGAAAATGATGGCCCCAATAAACGTTTTTCTGTCTGCATTCAGTAGATTGCATCCTTGCCTTTTAAATGTGGCAAACCCGACTAGATTTCGTGCAGTGCATATCGAGAAAGGCGATTTCTGTTCTGATGTATGTATACCGGTGGAAATTTGGTTCTGGTGCAGGCAAAACTAAGCGGAAAGAATTGGGGACAGAAAGAGCGCTAATAGAGTACTGCGCCTGAACCACATTTCAAGCTTGAACCAATTAGCCCAACGTCACATTCTGCCGAATTATGCAGGGTGTTTTTGATCGTTATATATATATATATATATATATATATATATATTTGAAAATTGCCCTTTGGCATATAGCACAATTCTACGCATTCAGCTCGATTTCTTAGAGAGGCCGACATAACTTACCCCGGAAATCAAAATGCAATACTGACTACTTAATTAAATTTCACTAAACGAATTTTGAACTTATTACTTTAGCGTACATCTTGAAATATGTACAAGTTGAAGCCAGTGGTTTCACAAGGCAGATAGATTCATTTGTAAAGAATTTTGAAACTAGAATCTGTTGTTAGGAGCTGTCGAGCTGGCGGCAAAAATGCGCTTTTGTTCCATATATATACTTTAAAAAACGCTTTTTTTATGTACTGAAGCTAGAAAATTACTGGAACACCAATACATTTTGGCGCAAAATTTGGACACGCATATCTCGAAATAGGTGTCATCCCCAGATTCGTTGCAAGTGGATTCGAAGTTGCCGGCTGCAATTCGTAAATTGCAATACCTGCTGCAGAGCAGTTCGCTTTAAAGTTGATTAGCGAAATTTTGTTAATTAGTGGAATAGTTATTTTAATTTCTCGTGCATGTAATGTCCGCCTCTGAGAGTAATCCAGCTCAAGTAGTAGAACTGCGCTACATGCCACGGGCGATGTTTGAGTGCTCTGCTAAAGATTTAAAACAAAATATAAAACACACCCCGTATAGGAGCTCCTAAGGTAAAGTTCCCCTTTGGGATGGCAAATTTTGTTATGAAGTTTTTAGAGTGCTAACTTGTAACACATGTTCAACTCGAAAGTTTTTGGTAAAGGATAAAGGGCACTTCAATGGCTTCCTGGTTTCCCGGCTGACGTGTTATGTAGCTTTTCTGCTAAGCACGAAGTTACAGTGTCGTCTTGCTGTCGTGGTGGAAGCGTTTGAAAGGCGACATGAAGTAAATATTCATAATGCAGAAAAGGTAAGGCGTGCAGGCACGGACACAAGAGAAGAGAAGTGGACAACACAAACGCCGGTCCGTCTGGCAGAGTCCGTCTACCTTTTTTACATTACGAATCCTTACCAACTAGCCTAGCTTTCTGTTGTTCTAAGTAAATATTCGTGCGTGCTTAATACTAGGCGCAGTTAGAATGACTTTTGCCGACCAAACTTACTATACTAACGTCCCAGGATCAAAAATTTCACCGACGATTACGATACCGCCTAATGCGAAATGTGAGCGCAGCTCTATATCTTCATTTCGGGATATGTTGGCTGGCGCGGACAATCTGTCTCGTGCGGCACGTTCCGAACAGAGCGAAGTGTGGCGCGACTGCCTCGCTTATCGGACGATCGCGAGAGGAAGTGCGTGGGTGACGCGTGGGCGCGATGCAGAGAAGCCGCCGCAGACAGACCTCGGCTCATGCAGCGCTTTGGGGAACAGACGACGCCGGCTACTCTGGCGCCATCTCGTAGCCATCGTCGCCGCAGAGTCCGTCTGGCGCGGCACTGCGCTTTATTCTCACGCCTTCGCCATACCCTCTTCCTCCGCTTTACGCCTCATGGTTCCGCTGCACTCTCCTCCTCCTCCGCTTTCCTCCTCGCCCTTTCTTCGCTGTCGCCGTCTTTCATCGCCCGCTGCACTCCGCGTTCGCTCCTTCGCTGTGCTCGTTCGCTCGGTTACGAGGTATACGACGCCGAAGCTCGCTGTATAGGAACGGGCGCCTGAGAGCTGCGCTCTAAAGAAGTGGCAGTTTCGCCCGAAAGGCGATGCATTGATTGCGATAGTAAATTAGTAGGCAGCTATACAAAGTAAGGATATAAGTTTTGTCGGCCGTGTAAACTTACATTCGATAACTTACTAAAATAACAAGGCATGGTGTCACGCGCGCACAAGGAAAAAAAATCAAAGCCCGTTTCTTAAAAAAAAGGACGGTTCAACGCGAAGCTTTCTCCCATGCAAACTTAATCAAAGTCCAAAGCCAACGACCACGCAACGAACCCAAGAAATGCTGAGCGACCCGATGCGATGCATATGTGATTTGATTGCTTGTTTAGGATTGTATTTTTTGAACGTTGAAGTTGAATGATGGCACATTTCGTTAAGTTGCATCGCCTTTATTTTAGATCATGTAGCCGTTGTTTGTACGCACACACTCACACTTTCACGGACGACTCTACACTTGCACAGTATTGCCTTGTGATCGCCGTGGTAGATGGTCAGAAGCTCTGCCGTTGCCGATACACGCACTACAGTTTACATTCGCAGTTGTACCGATAGGAACAAATGGGAAACTGCAACGCCACGCTACCCAGACGAACTGTATATATCTGCATTGCATTACGCGCGTCACGCAATGCATTCCCGGCCGTCACCATGGGTAGGCCGCGGGTGCAGCGCACGGCAGAAGAGGCTGCCGTACGCGAACGTAAGCGCGAGCGCAATCTTGCCCGTAAGGCCGATCCAGTGTATCAGCAACGGCAGATATACAGTTCGTCTGGGTAAGCGTGACAGTTGCAGTTCCCATTGTTCATATCGGTACAACTGTGAATGTAAACTGTTCTGTTGTACAATACGTATGTCGTGCGCCGTTGTTCTATTGTGTGCGCAGATACGCAGATAGTTCCATTGTGTAAGTTGCCTTTCCTGCAGTGCGTTTTCGGCGCTCACGGACGAATCAGTGAGACATAGAAACCTTCGCTTTAATATAAACACATCTCACTCGATGACCGCGGAAGCTCGCTATCAAAACGCTGGAGTGAGGAAGCGCGGCGTCAGCAGCGAGCGAATTAACCTTCCTGCAATCTGTCCCCATTGCAGATCGCTTTCAAGATAGGGCCCGCGCAGCCGCGCCATGTGCAACAGCCGCCGGAGTAGAACCCCCTCCCCCAAGTGCTTTGCGCGCGACGGAACACAGCGCGATACCTCGCTGCTTTCCTCCCTGGCGGGTCCGAGATTGAGCCGCCGTCGTCGGCTTACCCTCGCACGCTTTCACTCTCACATACAGCATACGGCGCACGGCGACGATGTTATCGCTCTTTGACTTTATACCTAACATCTCGGCGACGCCGAGGGGGACGGCAGAAATGCGCCTGGAGTGCCCATATAATTGCTATCGCAATAATAGTCTAGAGCCCTCTGCTGCAGCCTGTCCCATAGCTCGAGTGATGCTTTGAGACGCTTTGAATTAATTCAGTTGTAAAACATCACTTTATCGTTTGTGTTAACCTTTTGCGACTAATGCGTATTCAGTAGCAGTGCAATGACCTGATGATAGTATACAACGGACTTTTGGAATCTGAAGTGACCTTCCAAGTCGGCAGGCATGTATGATCGACCGCGCGTCCGAGATGACCGTTCGAGATGAATTAATGTAGGCTGAGTGAAGGTTGTGAGCCGAATAAACAAGTCGACGTTTGAAATCAAAAAGCTTGTGTTGAACTTAGAGGACGACATGAGTTCCATTGATGACTGACGTGTTCAGCAGCTTCTGTAGATTCCAGCAACTACGCGTAGAAGATCGCTGACCCTAAACCTTGCCTGGATGACGCTTTAGAGTTGCCTGTGCTTCTCAGTGTCATGGAAATTCCTGCCATGACATTTCAGCGGTGGCATTTTGCCGCAGCATATGAAGAAAGTGAAGAATGCTGCATTAGGGTTACTGAAGTCCTGACGACGGAGAGCGGGGACCCCAGAGAAGTGGCTGCGTGATCGACTTCCTTTCAAAAAGAACTTTACTTAAGAGATAAAACAACTATTCGGGATTTTGAAGAAACTTCTATCGTGTAAGGAATTATTGTCGTAAAAAGACGAGTTTGTGTACTCAAACGCGCTTAGAGCGTCAGCGAAATAAGTAGCCCGTGTACATTAGCCCATGTACATGGGAACAAGCTACATTGAAAAGCAGTTACGATACTGTAGCTTGAGTAGAACAATGAAGTTGCTTGTAAGTAGGTACATTTCTCGGCAACTACTTCGCAGGACGATAAATAGAGCCTCAAGAATATGATCTGTGCGCTATATTTGATGCTTTGTATTTACACGTAATTTAGCTGCTCGATCAATGAAAATGAGAAAAAAAAACGATAATGAAGCTTTTTGTTATTTATAAATTTCACAACATATTTTATTATCCTACGCGTATAATCGAGTGCATTTGAAAGGACGCGACCAATGCCTTGCTTACCACTGGTGGTAAATCAGCGTTTAATTTTAATATAATAAATATAGTAAATAGTAGTTTAATATTAGTAAATATTTGCAGAGATTAGGGCGAATTGTTGTAGCTTTATTGTGTACGTGCGCGTTTATGAGTGTACGTGCTATTTGCGTGTTTGTGTGATCATCGTGTATGTACAGGGTTTCCCCACTATCGTCCACCAAGATTTAAAAATATGCAAGTGCCATGTAGCTGGACAAAGCCAAGGTAATGTTGTTTGCTGTCGCTTGGAGATTCTCAGATAGTTTCTTGCATTCCGCCTAATTACATAATTAGTCTTAATTATTTAATCAGCTTTTAAAATATTCTGATTAGATGAAAAGTGTCAATGAACCTGACCGCGCAGGCCCTCCGCGTGGCGCAAGGTGTTAGTGAACAAAATGGAATTTCTCAAAGTAAAATCCGTCAGAAAAATCATAAAGTACACCTTAACCACAACCCACAGACGTGATAGCGTCGGATTGTAATTTGAATATACGAAAAAAAAGCCTGATAAGCAGCCAGGCATCTTTGAATGCTATCGCGTTCCACTCTTAAAGGCGGAGCTGAAGCGTCCTCCAGTTTTTACAGCGAAGTTATACGCTAGGTTCCAGGAGATCGCGTCCGGCAACGGAAGTGTATAGATAAACAATTTCAGACGCGTCGGGATGGCGGCGTTTTAAAACTTAGGGATCGTAAAACAATTTCAGGCGCTGTCCGGAAACAGACCGGAAGTAGACGCGTCGCGCCACCTTGTGGCATCGTATGAAAATGTCGGGACGGCGGCGTTTTGAAAACTTCGGGATCGTAAAACAATTTCCAACATGCGCGCCACCTTATGGCGTCGTATGGAAACGTCGGTATGGCGGCGAAGCTAAAGAAAACTTCGGGATCGTAAAAAAAAAAAAAAAAAAAAAACTAGTGCACCTCACCGCGCTTTTCGCAGGAACTTATGTTTGCTTCTTCATTACGTGACGTAGCTCTTCTTAGCGGTCACGTGAGCCCGTCAGCATTAGTACGCGTGCTGCGATTGTCGTATCCGTGCATTAGCGCACATTGCTCAGGAGCGTCGCGCCCCCTTGCGGCGCCGGCTGAAAGTTGCATGATGATGATGATGATGATTTATTGGCATCCCCTGAGAAACGGGGCGGTGACAAATAGTCACCTAGCCTGCTTGATTTAATCAGGTATACTATACATGTGCTTTATCTAGCATTTTTGTATAGCTCTCATTATTATTTTTCTTTTTCAAAAATTTACCTTGTACCGCTACCTATGATTATAAGAGATGAGGTCGTATCCATATTTTCCCTGCTTTTTTTCCACCAGTACTCTAATCGTCTCTTGCTTATCTCTGCGGCTGATCTGTTGATGTTTCCTTCCACTTTAAACCCAAGCGCTTCTGGGAGTTGCACGTTACCTACGGTTCTCGCTGGGTGGATCCCGTCGCATTCCATTAGGATGTGCTGAGTGGTCTCTGGATCTTTACTGCAGCATACACATGTCTCATATAGTTCCGAATACTTGTTCCGGTATGTCTTGGTCTTTAGGCAACCGGCTCGAGCCTCAAATAGCAAGGCGCTGCCCTTTGTGATATCGTACAGATTTTCCCTCCTAATTTCTTCTCATTCTTGTAAATCTCCATTGTCCTTTTTGTTTCCATTCTTTGCATCCAATTCACGGTCTCTATTTCTCTCTTTCTGGTGACTCCTGGTTGTCTATTTACAGTTTCGATTATCCTGTACTTGGTTGCCAACTTCCTTGCTTGACCTCTTCCTCCATTCTGTGTCCACGCTTTTCATGTAGAGATACTTGTGCACTTTAGCCGCCCATTTATTTTCATCCATGTTCCTGAGCCTTTGATCTAGGGTACCTCGATGCCCAGCGCCGCTTTCAGGGTGGGGACACCCACGTTTTTCGGCGCCATCTTGGTTCTTTCCAATACGGAGGCGCTGGGCGTGTGGCGGCTGCAGATTAACCATTGGGCAGAAAGAAAGGGTGGCGGGCGTGCTAAGAGCGATACCGGCGCGATTTAAATGCAGCTTTTCTGCTTTACCATCTGATAAACCGTTTGCTTGCATAGAGTGCTCGTTTCAAAAGAGATTGTCCGACACTTTTCGCGTGTATCGCAACCTGAAGGTAGCACGATTTGTTTGCGAGGTTACCCCCTTTTTTATTTGCTCATTTCACAGGTAAACGAACCACAAATATTACTGGAATTGTACACTTGTTAAGTTTGAATCTCTTTTAATAGTAATCTTGCTTCTTAAAGTTTTCCCGTCATATTTATGAAACTGGGAGAAAAATTAGGAGACGTCGCGTGAGTAGGCCTGCAGCTGTTCAGGTGCCTGTTGAAGAAGAAAAATGCATCGAGAACAGTTTTCAACACTCAAACACAATTTATTTACAAAAGTAAGCTCTAATTAATCCACTTTATAAGCTCTCAGCGAGGTTATCTGGTTAAAATGTGGTTGCACGCCCGTACCTACTGCACGCTCGTACCTTCTACAGTGTTGCTAGCATAACACTCAGCTGCCTTTTTAGGAGTGTTAAGCCATCGCAGATAGATGCGGAGGTGTGTGGACACAAATCGCTCAAGAAGTTTTCCAATCGCATCTGCTGATAACATGGGTTTTCTGGCAAGGTTACATACATTCTTTCCAATAATTTCCTTCAGTGCTTTCAATGGTTTTTCTCAGACAGCTCAGATCTTGAGCTTCAGCAAAAGACTTGAGAACACCCTCACATTAAAAAACAAAGTCCAGAATTTGTCTGCTTGCATAAATTAAAATTTGCCGCCTTGGACATATTCAGTTAGTTGAGCAAGGTGGTTTTCCTGGCCAGGGGTTCTTCGGCTGCTAGCATGCACATGCACACAGAGCAGTGTTCCACAGTGCGGATAATCGGCTTTAACAAAAAGCCTGCCAAGTGGGCGAGCACACCTTCTCCAAGAGAAGAAACTTCCTCTAAGTCGAGAATGAAGTGGCTTCTCTCATCACTCTCTTCCGACTGAGTGATGCTTTGTGCTTGTTTAATTTTTGCTGAGAAAAAATTGACCAGGTAGGTACTGTCATCGATCGCGTATCCAGGAAACGAGCATACAAGTGCCCCAATAATTCTAGCTACAAAAAAAAGGTCAATTCACAAACGTCTAGAATAAACATACGCCATTGCAACAAGTCAAACACGGCGATCACACCATACTGCAGCCTTATAATCACTAGAAAACGCACTCCAACCTATACAAGCAACTTCTCTGTGAAAATGAAAAAAAGATTACAAAGGGACATTATCCTTAACAAAATCATGATCCTAACTCGCACATCTTCGTTGCGTCCGTCGGTACCCAGCTGTCACGTTTTACTTGCGCTGCCCTTTTCTTCCTTCGTTCAGCGTCGCGGGGCTAACAAAATCTATCCAGTGCACAGAGCGACAAAGCAGCCCGTCATGTTTCGTTAACAAACACGAACAGCACAAGGGACTGCACAAAACGCGAGCTCTCCCACCACAACGCCACAAAGAAAGCAAATGTAGCACGCGTCCGTTCAACTCGACAGCCGGCGCGAAAGAACCAAGATGGCGCCGAAAAGCCGGAGCGGCGGCGCGGGGTGGTTCAAAGGCTGTCCCCACCCTGTAAAGTGGCGCTGGCATCGAGGCGCTCTACTTTGCTCCAAAGCGTAGCGCCACATTGTGGCGCTCACTGAAATCTCCGGGGTTTCGCGGAGAAAAGGTGATGGGCGCGGCGGCGGCGGTGGGAGGAGACCACCGACGATGAGCGGACCGCGGACGCCAAGCGTAAGCGTACTGCCCGGTACTGCCCGCCAGTACCACGAGGCAGAAAGAAATGCGAACCGTCAATTTAGCCCCGATCCCTCAAACTTGGTCAATCAGTTGGTCAAGCAACGGTCAATCATCCCATGCGCAGCTTCGCTGGTCATCCACCTTCAAGGATTGGAATGGCACTGCATTAAAAGAAAAAAAAAAAAAAAAAAAAAAAAAAAAGAAAAAAAAAAACGTTTGTTGCAGGATAGTTCGGACACCCTGTATATACGAAGGTGATATCCTGCACGACTTTGCTGTACCGGCCATAGTGCAGAACGGCGCCACATAGAGTGGCGCGAACTGAGGCGCGCATTCCTATGTCTTATGTACGTGAGCGCAGACGTGACCTCCAACAGAAACGCGCCGTCGTCGTCATTTCATCGCTTTCATTCCGTTGTAATTATTAATGCGAAAGCCTTACATGTCTAATCGTTCGGGTGGCCTTCAACGTCTTTGAGCGAAAACCGTGTCGTCGAAGCGAAATCGTACACACTGACGACTCGGTGTAGGGATTCACTTACTACACCGCCCCGGCATCGTGTCTTACCTATTTGCAAACACTCATGCAACAATTCTGACGGTGTGCGGGTCGTCGTCGTCACCGTGTTAATTAAGGTACAGTTAAGGCAGGCTCTCAAACCCACGACCTTCGGTGGGAGTCGAACCCTCGAGCTTACGTGGGAGGCGAACCCACCACCTTCGGCGTTGAGGTGAAGTTAATTAAGGCACAGTTAATATAGAGTTAATTAAGGCACCCGAATCCACGACCTTTGGTGGGAGTCGCACCCACGACCTTTGGTGTTAACTAGGGCGATATTAATGAAGGCACAGTTAATTAAGGTAGCGCCAACTAAGGCACTCGAACCCGTGACCTTTGGTCGCAAAAAACAAGTAATAAGAAGTAAAAACGCCTTCGAATAAGAATTTCAAGTGAATTAATGAATGTCCCTTGAGCGCACAGGCTTTTGCATTCACGCTATTTGGCCTATGCTAAAGTGACCGTCAATTTTTCCTTCGATGTCATGTTGTCGTCATCGTTCCGCTGTCTTCATTCTGTCGTCGTCCCGGCGTTGTCATTGCGTCTTCCTCACGCCGCTGTCTTCACGCCGTCAGGCTAAATATCCCCCCCCCCCCCCCCCCCCCGTCATTCTGTGCCTGTCTATCGCTGTCGTATACCGTCGTCACAATGCGCCGTAATCATGCTGTTGGCCTGCCACCGTGAACACGCTGTTGTCGTCAGTCTTTGCATCGTCGTCGTACAGTCGTCGTTTTGCATTCGTGGTCACACTATCGTCGTAATACTGTCGTTATTCTAGCTTCGTCTTTCGATTGTCGTCGTGCGCCGTCCTTGTTATACCGTCTCGTCCGTTTCATCGTGGCTCGTTTTTCGGTCTATCCTCGTTATTGCGTCGTCGTCGTGCACTCGCCGTCGTGCCCTCATGGTCGTTCAGTCGGAGTCTGTCGTAGCTATTGCGGTGCTGTCGTGCCGTCGTCATGCACCATGCCATCGTCGGCTTACGTCGTTGTCACACAGTCGCCGTCATGCATTCGTGGTTGTGTCGTTGTCGTGACGCCGCAGTGTTGCTTCGTCCATCGTCATACCATAATCGTCATCTGCTTGCCGTCATGCCGTTCGTCGCCATCCCATCGACAATCGTCGCCATCCCATCGGCGTCGCCATTCCATCGACAGTCATCGGCATCCCATCGGCGTTGCGCCGTCGTGGTCTTGCCATCATTATCATTCCAGAATCGTCATGTCGCCCTCGTCATACCGTCTTCCTCATTCCATCGTTGCCATCCCATCTTTGTCATTGCGCCGTCGTCATACAGTCATTGTGATGCCGTCATGGGTCAATCAATTATGTCGTAGTCTTGCAGTGTCGTCATGCTGTCGTCGTCGTCACATCGTCTTCGTCATCGCATTGTCGTAATTCCTTCGCCGTCAAGCGTAGGGTTTGCACGTTAGAGTGGTGCAGCGTTATGTCGTTATGTCATTTCCGGTGGAAATGTGTCCCATTTGGTCGTGCCCCATATGCCTTAAAATGTTCGTTAAACAAAAACAGCGTTCTTCGGAAGCGCACATAGAAAGCTTTTCTTAAACCGATTCTCACAACGCGTGGGATCTACCGTTTCCTAAACTATAATTTCAATTGGTGCATAAGCGGGACCGCTGAACGCGTAAGCTTTGGCGCAAAAAATCCAGACTTGGCGCTTGGTGACAGATTGTCCTGAAGGTTCCGTGACTGAATCGATTTGGGTTAATCAAAAAGCGTTTCCATGTTAAAAAACATTCCCCACTGTGTTACGCTACTGCTCCGCACCCGATATACGGACAGATGTCACGAACAGATGATGTCCGAAATTCCTAGGCATGACTCCACGGATGTAGACGGCATTAAGAGTTCAAAGAACTCAGAAATGAATGCAGATAAATAATGTCAGCAGGATAGGCTCATCAATATGAAAAGTACATACCGTTCCGGTTCTTCACTGTTCATAAGCTGTGGAAAGGAAAGGCAAGAGTTAACAGCACTTGCGAGCACACAAAAGTGTAGTCGTGTATAAGACTCGGACGGTGAGGTTGTTTGGCTACACATTACAAAATACATCGTGGCCTGAGCCATGGGTGCTCTAAAAATGCAATTTGCTAGCGCGGTATCCTTGGGTGAGTCGCTCTTTATTAAAGTGGTACACTTAGTTAAATAAGAGTAAATCAAGCTAAAAAAATAACTAGATTGGACGAAATTTTTAGGAACTTTGGATCTCAATACAGTCGACGCCCGTTAATTTGACCTCGTGAATTTGGCTTTTTGCTTAATTTGAACGCACTGGAAAGTCCCGGCGTGAAACCATATATTGCCTGTGGAACAAAAACTCTTTAGTTCGATCGTGAAAGCATGTTGCTTCGAGTAATTTGACTACCCAGCTGCTCGCCCTCGTGCGCAGAGCGGTTACCAAAAGCTTGACAGGCGTGATGATAAGCTGTGCCCATTGGAGTCTGTTGGTTGGAAGTTTAAAGCGAAGATTTTTTTTGCCTATCATTCCATAGTCTCGCCCTGGTCGGTCGGTCACTGGGCTGGTGCTTGCTCAGCAGATTCGCATTCACTAAAAGAGAAAAAAAAAACTTGCATGGCGCAGGATTCGAACCTTGTCCCCCAGCGCACGAGCCCGATGCTCTAACCATTAGGCGCACAACCGCGCATTTTTTCTCTATTACAGGATGCAAATCAGCAGCACTTACTCTAAACATAGCACAAGTTAATAATCACGCAAGTTTAGGCACAAATTGTGCACTTCTCTCGTGCCAACACCAACCAGCTCTTTGCGATGATCGCCGCATGCTCATCGTGATTCCGATGCATGACAGATGTCCAAAACGGGGATCGTACAACAAACGTCTCCGCGTGTTGATTATGAGGATCACGGTTCCCCTACAATGTCGCATACCAACAACGGGAAATTGGCCAAGAAGTGGGAGGTACGTATTGTGCCAACGCCGACTACCTCTGTGAGGTAATTGCCGCGTGCTGATGGTGATTGCGGTTTCCCTACTATGGCACTTACCCGCTATGGCGGATTGGGCTAGAAGCGTACGGTACGTCTAAAACAAGTATTAAATGAAGGACTACAGGCCTATATAAGATTTGTCCCATTGCGTAGCACGGATACGGAAGAACAAGTGCGCGTGCCAGCTTCCGTCACGTCAAAGACGCAGGAATGAAATGGGCAAATTGGTCTTTATTAACCATTTCACAAAAAGGCGTCGGTTCACATGAATTCCAACATGTGCGTGTGATGAAGAAAGGAGAGAAAGAAAGGATGAAGGATGAAGAAAGCTATGTACACAGGATGGGTGCAATCGGGCGGGCGCTTCTTCCGTGGTTTTTCGCGCTGCCCCGTTATGTGTTCTATAGTAGGATAGAACTAAAAAAAAAAAAAAAAAACAGCAGTTGGCAACAATGGCACACGAACCGCGCGGAGTTGTGTTACTCCGCCAGCCAATCACAGAAGCAAACAAAATCGTCGTCATGCGGCCTTTTCAATGTGGCGCAGTACTTGACACGACTGTACTTGTCGTACTTGTACCTTCTACTATAACAGACGAGTGAAAAAGTATAAAATTACGCGCGTATAATTTTATTTTTGTGGTTACCGCCTTATTTAGGTAACAGGGAAAGTTTGAAGTACGAACTATTTGCAGCCTTGCGGAGGAACAGTGGCTGGCGGTTATTGGGGGCGTGGGTGGGGCATCACTGCAGACTTAAGTTGTATCAGACTATAGAGTGCACAAACTAGCCCAAACAAGAGCTTTACTGCTGGCGCGGGCTTCAGACGCACTGCGAATGCGCTCCACGTGAGCCACACGTTCCCGTGTTCACGCGTTGTTTCTAAACAAAGAGCGGTGCAACAGGTGGAAATGCTTCGTCTGCCGTTGCTGCTAAACAAGCTGCCCGAGTAGAGGCTTAGCGCCGCCGCCGAGAGCACTCTGTCTTTCAGAATAAAATTCTTTGCCACAATATATCGCGAATTTAAATCAACTAAATAGCTGCGCACAAAATTCGCATTAGGGTGTATCGTAATCGTCGGAGAAGTTTTTTTAGATCATTTTTAATGTTTCCTAACTTATTTTTCTACACTTTGCTTTTACACTTTACACATACCACCGTCATCATTATCAGCAGCAGCAGCCGATTTCTACGTGCACTGCAGGACGAAGGCCTCTCCCTGTAATCACGTATTGCCCCTGTCGTGCGCTAGCTGATTCCAACATGCGCCTGCAAATTTCCTAACTTCATCATCCCATCTGGCTTTCTGCCAACCTCGACTACGCTTCCCTTCTCTTGGTATCCATTCTATAACCCTAATGGTCCACCGGTTATCCGTCCCTACGCATTACTTGGCCTGCCCCGCTCCATTTCTTCCGCTTAATGTCAACTAGAATATCGACTATCCCCATTTGTTCTCTGATCCACACCGCTCTCTTCCTGTCTCTTAACGTTAGTCCTAAGACTTTTCGTTCCATCGCTCTTTGTGCGGCCCTTGTTCTCGAGCTTTGTTAACCTCCAAGCTTCTGCCCCATATGTTAGCACCGGTAGAATGCAATGACTGTACACTTTTCTTTTCAACGACAGTGGTAAGCTCCCAGTCAGGATTTGGCAATGCCTGCCTTATGCACTCCAACCCAATTTTATTCTTCTGTAAAATTCTGTCTCGTGATCAGGGTCCCCTGTGAGTAATTCACCTAGATAAACGTATTGCTTTACAGATATCCAGAGGCTGACTGGCAATCCTGAATTCTTGTTCCCTTGCCAGGCAATTGAACATTATCTTTGTCTTCTGCATATTCATCTTCAACCCAATTCTTACACTTTCTCGATTAAGGTCCTCAATAATTTGCTGTAATTCGTTCCCAGTGTTGCTGACCACGACAATGTCATCTGCAAACCGAAGGTTGCCGAGATATTCGCCGTTGATTCTCACTCCTAAGCCTTCCCAGTCTAATAGTTTGAATACTTCTTCTAAGCATGCAGCGAATAGAATTGGAGAGATTGTGTCTCCTTGCCTGACTTCTTTCTTGATAGGTAACTTTCTACTTTTGTTGTGGCGAACCAAGTTAGGTGTGGAAACTTTGTAGATATTCCGCAAGACATTCGCGTATGCCTGCTGTACTCCTTTATTACGCAATTCCTTTATGACTGACTGCTGGTATCTTTACTCAATCAAATGCCTTTTACAGTGAAGCTGCTATAGGCTAGTTTGCAAGAGATCGCGTCCGGCAACGGAAGTAGATAGACAGACCGGAAGTAGATCAGGAATTTCAGACGCGTCGCGCCACCTTGTGGCGTCGTATGAAAACGTCAGGATGGCGGCCTTTTTAAACTTCGGGATTGTAAAGCAACTTCAGACGCGTCGCGCCACTTTGTGACGTCGTATGAAAACGTCAGGATGGCGGCCTTTTTAAACTTCGGGATCGTAAAACAACTTCAGACGCGCCGCGCCACCTTGTGGCGTCGTATGAAAACGTCGGGATCGCGGCTTTTTAGAACTTGGGGATCGTAAAAAACTTGTGCACCCCACCGCGCTTTTCGCAGGGACTTATGTTTGCTTCTTACGTTATTACGTTACGTAGCTCACCCTGGCGGACACGTGAGCGTGTCAGCGCTAGTACCTGAGCGGCGATTGGCGTATCCGTCTTAAACAAAGAAAAAAAAAACGTCATAGTCTCTCCTACATCGTGTGTAGGTTGCTTGTTTGTTCGTTAGCGCACATCGCAGCGGCGGAAGGAGACTGGCGACGATGAGCGGGCCGCGGACGCCAAGCGTAAGCGTGCTGCCAGCCAGGACCGCGAGACAGGAAGAAATATGAACCAGCCATGTGGCCCCGATCCCACAAACTTTAAACGTTTCACCGGAGCAACGGCCAATCACGACATACACAGCTTCGCTGGTCATCCACCTTTACAGAGTGCAGTGTCGCTGAAATTTTTATGACCTATCAAAGCCATATAGAGAGGTTGATATGGCTACACATAGCATATGCAGGTTTAATTTTTCTGTTCACACTAGCGTAAGGGCACTGTAGAGGATACGCCGAGCTTGTACGTCGCCGCCGAACCGCTCTCATATTGCCCTTCCTTAAGTTTTTACTGCCACACTTTCTTTCATGAACCCCTTCTGTAATCTTTTATCTTTTCTCTGCACGATCGTTCTTGCAATATAAAGCGTATCACACACACACACACACACACACACACACACACACACACACACACACACACACACACACACACACACACACACACACACACACACACACACACACACACACACACACACACACACACACACACACACACACACACACACACACACACACACACACACACACACACACACACACACACACACACACACACACACACACACACACACACACACACACACACACACACACACACACACACACACACACACACCACACACACACACACACACACACACACACACACACACACACCACACACACACACACACACACACACACACACACACACACACACACACACACACACACACACACACACACACCACACACACACACACACACACACACACACACACACACACACACACACACCACACACACACACACACACACACACACACACACACACACACACACACACACACACACACACACACACACACACACACACACACACACACACACACACACACACACCACACACACACACACACACACACACACACACACACACACACAGCACGCACGCACGCACGCACGCACGCACGCACGCACGCACGCACGCACGCACGCACGCACGCACGCACGCACGCACGCACGCACGCACGCACGCACGCACGCACGCACGCACGCACGCACGCACGCACGCACGCACGCACGCACGCACGCACGCACGCACGCACGCACGCACGCACGCACGCACGCACGCACGCACGCACGCACGCACGCACGCACGCACGCCATTTGGCCCTAACATCCACACCTAAAATACATACCTTCCATACCTACGTCCGAATAATCTACTAGTATTGTCAGACGTAGTAACTGTTACTAACCCTTATAAATTTCACGAGCTTGAGAGCAACGCTTGTTGCAACGCGTGATGCATTTATTGAGAGGAGTTGTATGAACTCGTACAGTTTCACGGAATATGATGTTTCTGTTTTCTTGTCTTTGTCTGGCGCTGCTAGTATGCTTTAATCAGAAAGACGCCATTGAATAGCTCTTGTTTTGCCTAGTATATATATACGTCTAGTAATATATATATATATATATATATATATACTTGTCTAGTATATATATATATATATATATATATATATATATATATAGAATAATATTTGTCTAACATTTAGGATGTCCCGGATAACATTAGCCAAGCTGTTCAACTACAAAAATAAATAAAAAAGCATGACGCAAGATACGATTTTAAGACTTACGGTATCCAGTTGTCGAAACGCTGACAACGGAACTCCGGAGGTCTTATAATCGCATCTTGCACCGTGTTTCTTAAATATTTCTTCTTCGTTGACCAGCTTGGGTAACGTTAGCCGGGACATGGCGTATATACATTATAATGTTTCATTTTATGCTCACTCCTCATGTAGTAAGCTCGTAAGAAGGCCTTTAGGGGTAATTTGAAATGAATAAATACACTATGTAAGAGGTTAGTTACTTCAGTTTAACAGTTTAAACATTGGTACACTTTGTCGGCTATTGTTTCCGTTTAGCGCACAATAAGTTGCCCGGGAGCTGTTTCACTTTGACTGCGTGCACGCTGATTCACATGTAGCTTCAATAGCGTCTAACATGTGAGAGAAAAGGGATGTGGATGGTATCAGAAAAGATAACACTGATTAAGATATATGCGGTAACTGTATGACTGAATTCGTAAGAATCGTGACGCGAGAGGAGTGATTATGAAGATGTTTCAGGCCGCCGGGTCTAGTTACGTCGAGATGACATTAACGTCTGTAGTGAAGCTTTGAGCTCGGGACAACAGGTGAAACAACGATTAGCTATTTGGTGCTCTTTTTGACGCAATACTTAGGCGAGGCTTAATTATTTTCTTACCAAGTCAATTTACCGTGAAACATTACGCGCATTTTTTAATAAACATTTGTCCTGACTAAATATTGTATTCATTTATTTGAGTAGTTCCGAGCGTTTTTTTTAATGACGTTGGCGCAACTGCTGCAGGAACAGCTGAGAAGTTATCATGATTGTGTTGATAAGCTTTGCCGGACTTGTCCTTGAAGGTGCGTGGTCGTCGTAGCAGGGGCTAACGTGAAACACCTTACGACAGCCTGATATGAGGACCACAGTAGTCGCTGCGAATGCATTTTTGCGGATGAATTTTTTGCAAACCGCTGAGCCATCGAGTCACTATTTATGACGCTGCGTTACAGAAAATCTTAAATAAAACTGCTAGATCGTTGCACTCTATGTATAAAATTATCAAATGCTGAATGGGAGTAATTCAAATATTAGTAATAATAGTAATAACTAAAATATAACTGTCAAGCAGATCTCTTTTTTCATTTCATGCCCAGTTACTCACTAATGTGCTGCGTAAGTATGGAAGAGGTTGTTTAGCATTAAAGAGCAGCAGCCAGTGCTGCTATGAAATGCTTTGGTGACGATTTATCGTTCCTTTCTTCCGGCACTAGAAGTTTTAGGAAGTGGAACCATCCTGAGGTGTATAGAAGGATCTTCCTGCTGAATAGAGACACGTTGCTCTACGGCACATATTTTGACTGTTTTGTTCTTCGCATTGGCGATGAAAATGTACAATATTGGTTTGTTTTATACTGTTTCAGTCGTTTTTGCTCTACAGTCCATGAGCTCAGAATACGAGTGCGGACCATATTGTCCTCCAGAGGCAAGTATTGATTGCTCGCAAAGCCCCATGTGACATTTCGCATTGTACTAATTGAATAATGCAGCCGTGAATACGAGAGAAATTTACGTGGAAGTGCCTGAGCGTTTACCTGACGCAGTTAGGAGCTGAACGCCCTGACCTGTTGAGCTGAGGCGAGTGGCTTGTGCCCCACGACAGCTCTCTCGTGCACACACACGGCGGGTCCTTCGTCCTCGTAGCATCGATGTATCGATCTTTGAAAGTGTGTATCCGCGTGAACCGGTGCTTGAGTTTCCGCGTTGCTTGTGAACGATGTCGTGCATGAACACGAACTTTGCATGAGATTACATGCGGCATAGGACGAAAACAAAGACGACTGCGCGTATCGGATTACACATAATTTAAATGTAACTGCTTCACGAAAGCTCCGCTGTACCTAGATTCCAACGTCTGCATTGGATCTGCGTATTTGCTTCACGGTTTTCAACCAATGTTGTTGTATTATGTTGCGATCATCAACCATACCATCGACTGTATGTTGTATCATATATCTTACGCCTGAGATATCGCTTATAATTTTTTTTTTCAGTTTAATAGAAATGTGAGGTTCTGTTCTGTACTTATGGCCCAATCAAAGGCTGCTGATGTTTTCTCATGGCATAGTAAAAATCATGCAGCAAGGCTTTAGGACACAAGTACTAAAGAACGCATTAATACAGATATTTGTAGCCTATATATATAGGGCTACCGCTTATCGCTCCCGTTATACCGCCTTGACCGCCTGCGAGCATGAAACGTGTTAGCTGTATACTGCTGACGGCTAGCATGGTCGGAGTGGCTGTAGAGCGGTGTCGCAGCGCCTAGAACTCTCTAGTAAACGTTGTTTCTGCTTTATTTCTCTAGAACGAGACCATGAGTTCCTGTGTGACGGTCTGTCCTTACGTCGAAGAGCGAGAGCTCGATCCTTTTGCTGTCACGAGCCTGGGGAGATTCAGAAACGGGACGCCGTGCTGGGTATCGGTTTGTTGCCCTAGTTTTATGTATTCTTCATAACCATTTCTTGCTTTTTTTAGCGCTCAGAGACTTAACCAAATGCAACAATCGAAACATGTTGTGCGCCTGCATACATGAAACAAAAAGCTTGTAGTCGCCGAACACTCGCACTGGTATCGGGAGAGAATCCTGCAAACCGCAACAGTCACCTTAATTTTATGAATTAATTATCTCGAGCGATGCCGCGCCTTAAATCGCCGCCTTTAGCCCCTTCAGACGCGCGCGGGCGTCTACATTCGTGGACGCGTCCAATTTTTGCCATTTCTGAGCAGTGGTAGCAAGGAATAGAGCACAAAAATCAAGCTTAGGGTAAATTGAACAATCTGCGAGCCTAAATTACTTCCATTTTACTTCTGAGTGATACGTATCGTTACACAGTACCGCTTTGGTGAAGCCATTACCGGGTCTTACGTGATGTTTGACGTAGGGCATGTAGCTCCTCGCAATATATATATATATATATATATATATATATATATATATATATATTCTTTCTTTCTTGAGGTACTTGTGGCCAATAAATACTTGTGCATGTAATTCGAGCGGGTTATTCAACCCTTTTTATGAAGAAACGTAGCATGACTGACTTTACAATATTGAAATATTTCGTTACTCTAATTATGATCACTCATCATAAAAATTCACCAGCCCTTCCCCTGTCGAGAAAATGGGGGTGAGCGAAGCTTGTCGTGTGTGTAGCTGAGCTTCGTCAGGGTAACGTAAAGTTCACGACACGTCACGGTAATAAAACGTTTATGAAGTGTATACGTCGAGGGAAGGAAACGTGCAACGCAACGAAAGAAAAAGTTGCACGAAAGGGAAACAAAAGTAGAAGGAAAGGGAACGAAGAGTACCACGAAAGCGAACGAAAAGTAGTAGGAAAGGGAAGGGAAAGTAGTAGGTCAAGTGCACACACGACAAGCTTTGCTTACCCCCATTTTCTTGACAGGAGGAGGGCTGCTGATTTTCTTTTTTTTTTTCGCTGTCTTTCTCTCTCTCTTTCTTTATTTCTATTTCTCTTTCTTACTCTTTCTTTCTCTTGTCTATCTTTCTCTCTTTCGTTATTTCTTGCTCTCTATTTCTTTCTTTCTCTCTTTCTTTTTGTCCCGTGTATGTGCCATTGAGCTTGGACTCTTTCTGCACTATCATCAGGATCGGCCCATACGACAGGGGTATGTGCCATTTCATAGATCATGAAAAAGCATTTGTTTCAGTGGATACCAGGAGTCATAGAGGCATTTCGTAATCAAGGAGTACAAGAGGCATACGTGAATATCTTGACAAATATCTACAACGTTTGCACAGCAACATTGTTTCTCCACTAGAAAAT
>NC_051158.1:32667533-32717024 GCF_013339745.2 Dermacentor silvarum
AATTCAGTTTTTCCGGCAGGTGCATGAGGGCAACGTTGAAGAGCAGTGGAGAAAGGACTGCTCCCTGTGGCGTACCCCTGGTGCCCATGAGTATCGGCTCGGACCTCGTGTCAACAATCTTGATGTGGGCTTGCCTATCTTGCAAGAAGTCCTTGATGTAATAAAAGGTACGTTTTCCGCAATGAGTACCCTGTAGATTTTTCAGAATCTTGGAGTGTTTCACGTTGTCGAAAGCCCCCTTAAGATCCAGCGCCAGTATGGCCCTACTGTTGCGCTTGCGCGGGGGATCGATCACTTCCATCTTCAGCTGTAGTAATACGTCCTGGGTTGACAAGTGTGCCCGAAACCCGAACATCGTGTGAGGCAGAAGGTCTTGGTCTTCTAGATACGTCGATAGGCGAAGTTGCACCGCCTTCTCCATAAGCTTCCCTGCGCACGATGTAAGCGAGATTGGCCTCAGGTTATTGATGTTCACCTCCTTTCCAGGCTTGGGAATGAAGCTTACATCAGCCGTCTTCCACGCCCTGGGTAGCTTTCCACTTCTCCAGCACTCGTTGATGTATTGCGTGAGATTTTCGAGCGTCTGCCGATTAAGATTGGCAAGCAATCCCACCGTCACATTGTCGTTCCCTGGTGCCGTGCTCCGCCTCATGGCCATAAGCGCCGCCTGTATTTCCTCGACCTCAAACTCCCGATCCAGGTCCGGATTCTCCATACCTTCATACTCCCACACTGGCTCGTTGTCTTTCATCGTGCAAATATATTTGCTGGTGAGGGCTGCAACCAGCTGCTCGTCCGTGCCCGCGAAGCCATGCAGGGCTCTCTTGAGGTTACGTTGCTGCTCCCCGCGCGACTTGGTGGGCTCTATCAAACATCTAAGAAGACGCCACGCCGCCTTGGTGCCGAGGCTGCCTTTCAAGGAGTCACATTTTGCCAACCAATTGTTTTTGGCCAAGGTCCATGCATATTCTTCCGCTTGCGACGTTAATTCCGCGATCTTGATCTTGAGCTTGCGGTTATACTTTTGCCTCTTCCACCGCCGCGTTAGACCTCTTCTCGCCTCCCATATATGTAGCAGGTGGTTGTCGATAGCTGGAACTTCTTCTGAGGTCTGGAGCGTACGCGTAAAGCGATCCCTGACTCCCAGCAATGACTCGGCCCACTCCTCATACTTTTCAATGGGCGCGGTAAGCGTAGCATCTTCCGCCTTTCGGAACAACGACCAGTCCGTGAGCCTGGCCTGCCCTCTCCGTTTGCGATGCTTATTGTAGTCCAGGCAGATCTTGAGAATGCAGTGGTCACTCCCCAAGGTCTCCTGCGTGTTATGCCATTCATAATTTCTCGCTCCTTTAATCAAAGAGAGATCTGGGCACGTATCTCTCGAGACACTGTTGCCAATCCTCGTCGGATGCTGCGGGTCCGTAAGAATCGTCAAAGCTACGTCTGATATGGCCGCAGCGAGTTTCCTGCCCTTAATATCCTCCTTACTATAACCCCACAAAAAGGTATACGCGTTAAAATCCCCCACTATGATAAGAGGGGCTGATTTTGCCAATTGCGCCGCCTTTTGGAAAATCTCGTCAAAAGACGCACCCCTGCTTTTGGTCGACTATATATGTTCAATACATACGCACTTCTGCTAGTACGTACGTTCGGTAAGAGCTGAATAAAAGTGTGCTCCACCTCAGTGGTTAACTCCAGTTCAATTGTAACAGCCGTGCAATCCTTATGCACCAGAATGCAAGTGGATGAGTTGGTTTGATGTGCGCTGTATGGTCTCAGTTTGGCTTCCGCATTTACGTCCTGCAGTGCAATGATATCTGGTAATTTTTCCAACGATTCAATGTATTGCTGTAGCGATTCCCTCTTCCTCTTAAACCCCCTGCAGTTCCACTGCAAAATCTGCAACTTAGGAGGGCGGGCCATGTTGAATACTCAAGGACGCCGCGCCTGGTGTTTCCACCCCGGTGTCGGGCAAATCGTCCACTCCAAGCTGCCTGTTACCCATCCGGCCAGTAAGTTTAGGAACCTTTGACCGCGTGCAATCTGCAAGCTCCTGAAGTTTACGATCAATTCTGATTTCAAAGGCCTGTAGCTTAATCAGATGGGGCTCCAAGATTCCCTGTAGGACCCGCTCTACCGCGCCATGACTGCCCCTCTCTATAGCTGCTTGAACGCTTCTCTCAATAATAGTTTGTAGGGTTCTCTCGAGGCTGGCCTGTATATTTTGCGCTATGCGAGCCTCCAAACGCGGAAGCTCCCTCTGCAAACACCGCTCCACATCAGCCTCAATCCTGGATTCTTCCTGTGTGACGGCAGCCTTTTTATCAGTCTCCCTCGCCACTACGTTACTGTTTTCCTCTTCCCGCTTTTCCACAACCTCAGTGGCAGGGGCCTCTGTCTGCTGAGTAGGAGGGAGGGAAGCATCCTCCTCCATTGCAGACTCCGCAGGCGTTTCTGGCACGTCTGCACCCCCTGCCGACGCACTAAGTTTCTGAGTTTTATACTTTGCCAATTCCTGCCTTAATCTACTATTTTCTTCCTTAAGTTTCTCAGCAGCCAACGTGGGAGCCGAGGAAGCGGCAACCTCTGCCCAGCTCACCTTGCTGCTCGTGGTTTTCGCTGACCCGGCTCCAGCTCCGGCTCCTCCAGTTTTATGATTGTCAGCTGGACGACTGCTTCCCTGAGGTCCCTGCCGGGAGGCCCCCGTTGCAGTCCTCGTTTCTGGTAGCGGCGATGGAGCCGCGACCTGCTTCTGAGCTTGCGTTCCAGGCCCCGAATCCTTCCGGGCCCCTCTGGCCTGACGCTTGTTGCTGGATTTCCCTCCGCCAGGCTTCCGCCCGGCTCCCGCACCTCTCCTGTATTTCCAGGTGCAGTCCGCAGAGCCCGTCAGATGGGGGTCCCCGCAGACTAGACATCGGGGCTGGCACTCGTGCAACTCCTCTGGAGTGACCGATCCGCAGGCTCGGCAGCGATCATCTCGCGGATTAGGGCACACATCCACCCTATGTCCCACTGTTCCACATAAGGTACAAGCTGGTGTTGTCTTCCGATAGAGGCGCACCGGCACAGCCTCTCCCCAGTAGAATACGTTGAACGGCACCTTGCGGCCCTCGAACGTTATCGCTGCCGCGTTCGACTGTCCTAACTTCCGCACACCCACCACGGGAGCATCTGGCGAGTAAATGGCTTCAGAAATATCCGCTTCCGACACCTTCGGATCCACTTGAATTACTCCACGGCACGTGTTGTCCGTCATCTTGAGGTAGACTTGCACCGCTTGCAATCGGCCGCCAATCCGAAGACTCTCGACAGCAAGGACGTTCCGAATGAACTGTGCGTCCCGAATTCCAACAATAATTATGTTCTGATCCCACACCGGCCAAATAGTGAGTGCCTGTGACGAGCTCGGGACCCCGGCAGCAGCATACATAGCTTCTCCGATTTGATTGCTGCCCTTGAAATTTGACAAATTGAGTGTTCCCCTGGGTTTTACGACCGCAACAGCGTCTTCTGTACCAAATTTGGGCACCACCTTCGGTTTCCAACGCTTCGGTTGAAGCGTTTTGCCTGGCGTCGATGTGGTGACGTGGCCGTCCATAGCGTCCCCACCGCGCAACGCTTCCTGCTGTTTAGAGCTGGCGCGCGTCTCGGCCGCTCGCTGTTGTTCTTCTAACTTCTTCCGAATGACATATTCGGTGGCTTCATCGAATACTGGCTTCTTCGCAGGCTGTAGCTCCACTACTTGCATGCTTTCCGGGTCATAGCCTCGCGCAAGACTCATGGCAGCCGTGCCTAGTGCCGCGTCTGCGGCCCGGCGTCGTCGCTAGGCCTTAGCAGCGGCGCCGGTGTGGTCGATAAAGTCCCGTAAAATCGCCAAAATGGGCCCACCTTGTTGAAAATGATGTCTACGGGTCCCTGGTAACTTGCTGGACACAATCCAACTGGGTTTGGGCGGTGCAGATCGATGGTCTGGCAGTAGGACATCAGTTATGCAGAGCCGACGTGAAGCACGTCCGCTCCCCTTGACGGCTCGCAGCGCCCGCGAGAAAAGAAGGAAAGCGGGCAGGAAACGCGCAGTCTTCTGTCGTGCGCCGGGAACCCAACGTTGCGAGGCAACGGGGGCAGGGTAGGGAGGAGGGGCAGTATTCTACTCCGGCTGCAACTGCGTATGTGGCGGCTGCGCGCGGTCGCGCGGCCGTATCTTGCAGAGCGATCTGCGTCGGGAGCACAGTCTAGGTGCGTCGGCGGCTCGTAGCTTTGTGCGTGCTGTACGTTCTCGGCGCTCAGTCTGCGTTTAAGTGATAAGGCTGACTCACACTACGCCGACACGGCACTGATTTTGGTCTGCCGACTGTTAGCGACAGCGTTTGCCTTTCTTCAAATCGTTGGCCACAGCGTTTTCATCAGTCGGCAGACCAAAATCTTTGTCGTGTCGTCGTAGTGTGAATCAGCCGATAGACAACAGCACGAAGGTCACTTCGCTCGCTGCTTCCGCTGCCACGTTACCTCACGCCAGCGTTTTGACAGCGAGTGTCCGCGGTCATCAAGTGTGATGTGTTCATTTTTGCTGTGCGCGCTGACACCATGCTTGTTAATTTATTTAGCAAGCAAATGTTTACAAGTTGATACGGCCGGTAAAAGTACTATCTTTACTTCTAATGGTTCTCTGCTGATTTGCTATCATAATCGATACTCCGCCTTTCGGGCGAAACTGCGACTTTTTTTTATCTTCTTGTCATGATTTGATCGTTGATTTGATTCATTCGTTTGTGGAGTAGCTGGCGATGCAATAGTTAGCCTCATTTCAAATTTCATCAGTTTAAATCAATCCGTCAGACCTTTGTATTACGTGATATCTGCATCCATTCTGCGATGAGTGTTTACCGTGCGTCAAGCTGCTTATGCCTTCATACAGCCCCTTGCTGTTTCTATCTGTTTAACGGGAACTTCCCCTGACCTGTTCATGTTAGTGTTGTTCTTGTACTGCTGCTGTGTTTCATACTGCTGCAGAAGTGGTGAAGTTCCAAAATAATGGCAATCGCAATAGTACCAGTGATTCTGTATAGCATTACAGGGAAAACCAAATGAAATTGGCGCTCTTACATCCCCTTCGGCTGTGTTAACGCGACAGCGTTAAGAGCCCCGTGTGCAAGAAAATGCAGTGTCGGCGTCGTAGCCGGTGTAGGCGTCCCGTGAGCGAAAAATATTCTAACGATACTAACGTTATTCCATCACTTAGTTGCTCATACCTTGTCTTACATTCTTTACAAGGTTATTCCTCAGAATTTTGAGAATGACAGCCCACAAACAAATGTGAAAAAAAAACAACACCGACAGTGCAATGGGTTTTATGGTAAATCTTGTCAGACTGAAATTTTAAAAGTGCGAAACAATACCACAAGATAGGCCCACGCAAGAGACCGGGTTTCGACCAGAAAACTCGTCTTCGTGCATAGCGTTCGCCGCCAGCGTTTCCCAGTAAACGTTACTGTTACATAAGCTGCATTTGCCGGGAAGCGTGAGAAGCAGTCAGGGATCGCTGAATGCTATCGCGTTCCACTCACAGGCGAAGCTTAAGCGTCCTCCAATTTTTTAGATGCGAAGCAGCTTATGGTCGGGGGCTATGTCACTCCCTCCCTCCATCCATCCGCCGTGCGTCCACACCCGCACTGCGCATGCGCATCCTCCTCCCCCCTCGTCTCCTTGTCTCATCTCCTCTCCTCTCGGCATTCCTCCTCTCCGACGCTCCTCTCCTCTCCGGATTGCGCAACGAATGGCAACATCTGCGGCTCCGCGCGCGTTAATGCGAAGCAGCTTAGGTTAGAGGCGCGACGGTAGGCGCTGCATACACCGCTGGGGGACGCCACAACGCTCAGAACTGTTGTCGACGCCGTCGGCGTTTTATCCGCGTTCGCACCGAACGCGCGTGGCGTTGGTGACTGTTGCCGGTGCCTCTGCGGGCGGCTCGGAGGTTTTCGACGAGATCAGCCATTACTCGTCGAGCAGCGTCGGAAATCTTACGCAACGCCGCGATGAGTGCCACGGACAGCGCCAGCGTCAACGCCAGTGTCAGCGCCGTGGTCGACCCCATGGCTGCTTCGCATACTACTCAGGGTTCCCCTACGGGAAGATGGTGTAATTTTTTTTATTGAGGAACTCCAAAAGTATGAAATGACCGCACGTAGAAGAAAAACCTCTCAGTTATGCGCTGAACCGCTTCCTCGGTATTTATCTGCATTATTTAGAAGATCCTGAGTCACATTGTGGGAAACCACTCGAGCAATTTGGATTGAAGTGTGGACGTTCACTCAACTTGCTTTCACAAGCGTTTGGCAGTTCGCATTTTCCACCACAACATATGCCTACACATGCATTTCCAGTTTCGTTCCTCTGAAAAAAAAACCAAAAAAGCAGATAAATCACAGGCGTATGACGTTTCTAGTTGTTGTATGGTTAATTCACTGCTGTACCGCGCGTGCCAATTAATACAGAGTATTGGCGTATCCGGTATTCCGTCAAACGTGGGCGGATTGCCGGATGGGCGGAGGCGTAAACTTGAGCGGCTGGAGCGGTGACGCATCCTGGGGGCGAGTGTTTACACAAGTTGATACATCAGCAGCGAAACATGATACACTTGGTATAACGTCAATAATAGCTCCGCTTGTCAGGTTGAGCTCTGCGCGAACAGGTGGCGTCACCACTCCGGCCGCTCAAGTTTACGACTCCGCTCATCCGGCAATCCGCCAAAACCACCCGCGTTTGCCGGAATACTGGACACGCTAAAATTCTCTAATAAGATACAACACCGCGTGACACTGGCAAACCCTACAAGCAACGCAGACACTACATGTATCTGTCGTCGCCGCAGAAGGAAATAATGCGTTACGCTTAACTAACATTATCCAGGGCGTAGACAGCAATTATTGAACGCTATAATTTATTCTATGATTTATTTATATATTTATTTAGTTATTATATATTCGTGCAGAACGCACTAAGGCTTTAGCATGAAAAAAGAAAGGAGAACGCATCAATACTATTTATAATATGTATACTTATCAATATGTACAGCCATTTTCAGGCTTTTCCAGGTAGTGCATGAGTGCTGGAATTATAACAATATGTCGATACCGCTGGTCACCTTCAACGCCAAAGTTCCACAGTGCGATTAGAGCACGGCGTGCGTCGAAAGCCTGCAGGCTGAGTAAGTTTCAAACACATGCATTTTATTTTGCGCATGTACTCCTCGCGGAGTAGAGCGAGGCCTGAACGCTTTTTAAAGCAAGCGTACAAGTTTCGGGCGGATGCCAGTGCAGATTCAGATTCAAGCTTTTTCATTAGTGGTACATATACACAGTACATGTTATACAGAAATAGGTCCCACAGTTAGAAACTGCGGCGGGACCTCTTGTGCTTAGTTACATTATAATATATATCTAAAAAGGCGTCAAGTGCGGTTAGGGATAAGAAAAACGGTTACACAATTTCTACAATGTTAAAGCAATAAAACATATCGCAATACGTCAACATAAACAAATGTACATAATAAGCAACAAAAAATACTCCGAAGAGAGGGAGCTTACAGAGCAGTAATATAAGCTCTCAGTGAACGCTGGTACGAGGATACTGTATAGGTGAAGATTTTACATCAGCCGGCAAATTATTCCACGTTTTGACACTAGCAAAATCCAAAAGTTAGTTTGCCATAGTTGCTGCATGATTTTGGAAGTAAAAGATTATTTTGTAGAGAGCACCTAGCTAGTAGTGTTAAAGTTAGCAAGACTATTTCTGCCAATGACAAATTGTAGGTTTTTAAGTAGGCGGTAAATAACGCTGCTATGGTTGTGCGAGATAATTTTATTTATTGTGGAGATTTACCTCAGTGAACATGGGGGCAACATGAACGTTATAAGGAGCCGATGGCAATGATACGGAGAGCGTTATTTTGGATGTGCAGCAATGGAGCTATTGAGAGCCCCACAACTGATACAATAATTTAAATGGCTATAAATAAAGGCATAATACAATGCGATGAGAGTGTGCTTTTGAAAGCACCCTGATGCCATAAGTGGGTTTTTATTATAAGAAGCTGACATGCAAATTAAATTTTAGAAAGGCGTCTCATTCAACACCTGAAAATGAACTCATTAGGTGGCAATATTGGGTGAGACGCAATTTACACTGATGGATGCTTAAGTCGAGGTTTATCGCGTGAACTAAAAACCATTGACTTTATTTTCTTCAGGTTAATGAGCAATTGATTTTATTAGACCAACTACTGATATTATTTAGTTCAAACTTAAGCGTTCAGTTAGTGAGCCGATGTCGTTATGAGAACCGTAAACAGTGTTGTCGTCCGGGTACAGAAAACATTCTGTAGAAGTTAGGCAGTTAGGGAAATCAGGGGACCGAGTACGGACCACTGTGAGACCCTAGCGTATTTTTAGTTGTCGTCACGTAGCCAGCGTTTTGACAGCGCTTGTGTGCGGTCACACAAACAACGCGCACAACTGTTGTCGACAGCGGCGGCGTTTTGCCCGCGTTCGCACCGATCGAACGCGCGCGGGGTTGGTGACGTATTTATAAAGAACGTGCCAACCTTTGCCGTACACGCTATGGCGGTGTACCGTATCGACCATAAGGCCATAGGTCCCTGTGGTTACTAAATAAATGAAAACCACCGGATCATATATATTAACAACGAGGCTGCATGTTTAAGCCAGCCGTAATTTGTGGTGCGTATCAAGAAACTACCAAGAAAGAAAATAAACTTTCTTGCCGAGGCGGGATTCGAACCCGCGTACCCCCGGCCCCAAGGCGAGCGTCGTAACTACAAAACATGCATTTATGCGAACCGTATGATTGCGTTCGAGTGCCGTCGTTTTCGTCCACAGCTGGCGCGTTCGTGCGCTCGTGCTCTGCGAGGTGAAGAGGTTTTGCGCGCTATGAGAGCGAGAGAGAGAGAGAAATGAAGAGGGAAAGGTAGGGAGGTTAACCAAGGACGTGCCCGGTTGGCTACCCTACACTTGGGGGGAAAGGGGAAGAATTGGTAAGGAGAGAAAGATAAGGAGAGAGAGAGAGACGCATTCAAGGAGCGGGTCTCCTGGAACGCGGTGTCGGCATTGGAACGTCGTGTCGGTGTTGCAAGCTGCGCTATGCAACGCGCAGTGACGGCCGTAAGTCCGAGACCCGCGAAAAGAAATTATCATCACCATGAGTAATAAGATGAAAAGTTCGCGCGCACTTCTGGAAAATGATGGGCTACGATCCCCAGCTTCGCTGTTTCAAGCGTTGCGCGGCTTAGTGCAAGGTTAAACGTTTTTTTTTTTCATTCTTGAATAGTTCAAATAACCAATTACACCATCATATGTTAATAGTCATAACTGGAATTACATAATTCCCACCATAGTACAGCTTCCGTGGTCTTCCCTCTCCACCCCGGTGGAAGGGCTGACATTTTTTTCTACTGCTTTACTAAACAAGGGCAAGATCGATATAGGCCAGTAATTTGATACCAAGGTGACGTCTCCTTTTTTATACACAGGAATTATTTTTGATTTTTTTCTAGTGACTAGAGAAAACAGCCATCTTAAAGATTAAATTGACAACGTGACTAAAGGCTTCGCATATGCTGTCAACAATTTCCTTGATGTGACAAGAGCATATCGAATCTAAACCAGGATTACAATATTGAATATTCATAGTCGTGGCTCGAAATTCACTGGGGGAAGTTGGGAAAATATAAAACAATTATGATGATAAGCGCGACCTATGAGTGTCATTAGCGCCGGGAATATCAGGCACAGTAGCAAAAAAGAAAATCCGACGACACCTGAGCACTTATGAGCTGTGAATGCGACAGCACTAATGTCCAATTGAACGCCGCTGAGCGGTCCTTCGAGTGATAAATTCCTCTCGGGCAAGCGAGCGCGTTGAGACGCCTGGCCAACGTCTCCTAGATAGCACAAGGCCGGTGCACTTTGATCCGTGACGTCATACTACCTTGCACGACTGCCTGATAATCTAACGGGGATGCTCCAGAGTAAGCCGCCGTGATATTGACGTCACCCCTTTCGTCACGCCAGGCTTGGAAATTTCGGTCCAAATAGCAAGTAGCAAGACCATGATTCTGCATCCCGGGTGAATCATGGTCTGTAAGATTTCTGCAGCAAGACTGCGTTTTTTTTGTTTCTTTTTTTTGTTTTTGTAAGGGCGCGTAAGGCAGCGGCTGTAAAACTGGTTGAACAAAATCACGAAGAAATGTATTACAAACTAAATTAGGTGTTCCTACTTACCCAGCACGGTGTACCATTTGTCCATGAGCCTCGCGGCGCCAGCCAGAAAGCAGGTGCAGTAGCTCCACCACATACGTATTTACACTTCATCGCAGTCACATTCTAGAGAGACGGAAAAGCCGTTTTTCAGTAGGCTGCTCATACATCCGTTGATCGAAAAAAAAATTCAGAGCCCTTCCACTACTGTGAAGATGGAAGCCAGCCAAGATGTGACTATGGTGGGTCTGCTATCGTGAATATTGCTCTAGTGAATTTATATATTACCATTATTGACTATATTGAGCGCCCTCGGCATGTTCGTCAAATAGCAAGGACACCGCCGTCGTGTTTTCGCCCGGCGCGATGGACAAGTAGTGCGTTTGCTGCGCCAAGTCCACGCCATCGTCGTAGCGTATGAGCCACAGTGTTCATAGCCGCGGTACACTGCACGGCATCGTCAGGATCCTGATGTCAAGATCCGCCGAATTTCGCGACACTTGTGAAAAAAAAAATTACACCATCTTCCCATAGGGGAACCCTCAGTAGTATGCGAAGCAGGCATGGGGTCGACGCAAGGTAGTTTTATCAGCTGTATAAACTTGGACATGCAGCAGCACCAGCAACGCCCAGCCTAGAACTGTTGTCGACGCCGTCGGCGTTTTGCCCGCGTTCGCACCGAACGCGCGCGGCGTTGGTGACTGTTGCCGGTGGCTCTGGGGCGCCTACCGTCGCGCCTCTAACCTAAGCTGCTTCGCATTATCGCGCACGGAGCCGCAGGTGTTGCCATTCGTTGCGCAATACGGAGAGGAGAGAAGCGTCGGAGAGGTGAGGAGGGGGAGGAGGATGCGCATGCGCAGTAGGGGTGTGGACGCCGCACGGCGGAGGGAGGGAGGGAGGGAGTGACATAACCCCGACCATAAGATGCTTCGCATCTAAAAGGCAGCGGCAGTGGCGAGCTGTTTAACAATGGGCCATCCATCATCCGTGTTTACACCTGTGCTAAGGCACAACTGGCGGGAAGCCGAAATGCACATCGAGCCAAACCACCAAGCACATGGAGCCAAAGCAATGCTGATAGTTTTTTTTTTTTCTGCACGCGGACACGATCCGGGGGAATCTAGCCCCTAACAGCTTCGCTGTAACAGTCAGAGGAGGGCGTGTGAACCGCAAATTGATGGCAAAGTACGATGTTGGGCAAATTGGTGCACAGCTGTCAATATTGTTAGCGCGAACGGTAAGTGCAGGAAATAGCAAACGGACTCACAGAGCGCCAGAACAACGGCTACGGGGGCTAACGAAAACATGCTCATATCAAGAACAGCGCGGACACATGTATCAGTGTTCATTTTGTCGCACTATACAACTGAATGTATCAGTTCATATATGTAACTGTGCGATATATAGTGCGTTGGGCTGCTACAGCTTTGCTCTGTTTATCTGCAAATGCAAACAGTTCATACATGCGCACGATTTCAGGAAAGCAAATTAGTTGAGAGTTTTGCGCGTTTTCGGTCCGCTTTGTTTATTTTTATTTATTTTTTCTTTCTTTCTTCCGCTTCACTTTTGCACCACTAGCTCTTTGAGTGAGATCCGGGGCAAATATAAGGCGCTTAGGATTCATTCAAGAAATTCCTAGAAACAAGAACAACTTTTCACCCGCAAAACAAAAATGCCTGCTTCCCGAAAACGATGGCTCACCATGGTTCAAGCGTCGACTAGCTTTAGATAGACATGCTAAAAAGCATAGCTCTTGGTCTGTAACCCGGATAGTGACACCTAAATACGGTGAGTGCCGAAGGTTAAAAAAAATACATCTATATTGATGCCTCGTCGAGGAATATCAAGATTTGCCCTAAACCTAATGCTTGCGAAGTAAGCAATTAATGTTGACTAATTGTGCACTTAAGTAGAATGCTATAAATAGTGTGACTTGCTCCACACAATAGCCGACAACGTGCACTTCGTCGCGTCCTCCTAGAGTGATTCGACATATCTGTAAACCTTGGCTAAAGTCCGCTGGGACACGCTCCATAAAACCTTAGCACCTGTTGCACAGCATCTTTTTTCTAGTGATTTTATCACGCTAAACACTTAAAAAGTTAAGCCGATGAGTAGTAATTGGAATACTCGGCTTGACAATGCAAGACATTCCGTTCAATCCGAGGTCAGATATTCTGTTTGTAGGTGTCTTTTTTTTTTGTATTTGCCTTTAAGAGACGAAAACACAGTCACCTCTAGCTGGGCGTCGCGAAATGATACGTAGAATGTCTCCAAACATTAAAAGCATCATAGCTGGAAAGAGTTCGTCTCTTATGAGTATAACTAATATGCAAGTAGAAAGCGAGAATATCAGAGAGCGCAACATAGTAACCACACCGAGGAAGTACTCCCAAATCTAGCAAGCCTGGAAGCAGCTCCAGGAATACTAGACGGTCGCAAGTGCCGGATGTACGCAAACGTAAATGGCAATGTCCAGTGCAATATTTATGAGGCAAAGTATCAGAGCAATTTATAGATCCCGCACTGCAATTTAGCCACAACTGAGGAGTTATCGGCTTTAACCGCGAATTCCTGCCTAAAATTTTTGTCTCGCATTTCTGACAAAGAAAAAAGCAAGAAGTGTTTCTTTTAGTGGCTGATAAGTTGCTCATTATTTAACACGTTTTTACAGGATAGTTGGTGCGACATCGAAAGTACGTACAGTACGTGCAGACGGAGACAGAGCAAGGAACGAGACAGAACGGAGCGCTGACTTAGAAGTGTTTCTTTTAGTGGCTGATAAGTTGCTCATTATTTAACACGTTTTTATAGGATAGTTGGTGCGACATCGAAAGTACGTGCAGACGGAGACAGAGCAAGGAACGAGACAGAACGGAGCGCTGACTTAGAAGTGTTTCTTTTAGTGGCTGATAAGTTGCTCATTATTTAACACGTTTTTATAGGATAGTTGGTGCGACATCGAAAGTACGTGCAGACGGAGACAGAGCACGGAACGAGACAGAACGGAGCGCTGACTTAGAAGTGTTTCTTTTAGTGGCTGATAAGTTGCTCATTATTTAACACGTTTTTATAGGATAGTTGGTGCGACATCGAAAGTACGTACAGTACGTGCAGACGGAGACAGAGCAAGGAACGAGACAGAACGGAGCGCTGACTTAGAAGTGTTTCTTTTAGTGGCTGATAAGTTGCTCATTATTTAACACGTTTTTATAGGATAGTTGGTGCGACATCGAAAGTACGTACAGTACGTGCAGACGGAGACAGAGCAAGGAACGAGACAGAACGGAGCGCTGACTTAGAAGTGTTTCTTTTAGTGGCTGATAAGTTGCTCATTATTTAACACGTTTTTATAGGATAGTTGGTGCGACATCGAAAGTACGTACAGTACGTGCAGACGGATACAGAGCAAGGAACGAGACAGAACGGAGCGCTGACTTAGAAGTGTTTCTTTTAGTGGCTGATAAGTTGCTCATTATTTAACACGTTTTTATAGGATAGTTGGTGCGACATCGAAAGTACGTACAGTACGTGCAGACGGAGACAGAGCAAGGAACGAGACAGAACGGAGCGGTGACTTAGAAGTGTTTCTTTTAGTGGCTGATAAGTTGCTCATTATTTAACACGTTTTTATAGGATAGTTGGTGCGACATCGAAAGTACGTACAGTACGTGCAGACGAAGACAGAGCAAGGAACGAGACAGAACGGAGCGCTGACTTAGAAGTGTTTATTTTAGTGGCTGATAAGTTGCTCATTATTTAACACGTTTTTATAGGATAGTTGGTGCGACATCGAAAGTACGTACAGTACGTGCAGACGGAGACAGAGCAAGGAACGAGACAGAACGAAGCGCTGACTTAGAAGTGTTTCTTTTAGTGGCTGATAAGTTGTTCATTATTTAACACGTTTTATAGGATAGTTGGTGCGACATCGAAAGTACGTACAGTACGTGCAGACGGAGACAGAGCAAGGAACGAGACAGAACGGAGCGCTGACTTAGAAGTGTTTCTTTTAGTGGCTGATAAGTTGCTCATTATTCAACACGTTTTTATAGGATAGTTGGTGCGACATCGAAAGTACGTACAGTACGTGCAGACGGAGACAGAGCAAGGAACGAGACAGAACGGAGCGCTGACTTAGAAGTGTTTCTTTTAGTGGCTGATAAGTTGTTCATTATTTAACACGTTTTTATAGGATAGTTGGTGCGACATCGAAAGTATACGTACAGTACGTGCAGACGGAGACAGAGCAAGGAACGAGACAGAACGGAGCGCTGACTTAGAAGTGTTTCTTTTAGTGGCTGATAAGTTGTTCATTATTTAACACGTTTTTACAGGATAGTTGGTGCGACATCGAAAGTATACGTACAGTACGTGCAGACGAAGACAGAGCAAGGAACGAGACAGAACGGAGCGCTGACTTAGAAGTGTTTCTTTTAGTGGCTGATAAGTTGCTCATTATTTAACACGTTTTTATAGGATAGTTGGTGCGACATCGAAAGTACGTACAGTACGTGCAGACGGAGACAGAGCAAGGAACGAGACAGAACGGAGCGCTGACTTAGAAGTGTTTCTTTTAGTGGCTGATAAGTTGCTCATTATTTAACACGTTTTATAGGATAGTTGGTGCGACATCGAAAGTACGTACAGTACGTGCAGACGGAGACAGGGCAAGGAACGAGACAGAACGGAGCGCTGACTAATTGATCATTTATTTCAACGCTTTCCTGGATAGATACGAAGAGCGAGACAAAATGAACAGACGGAAACAACCAACAACACATTTGCTTTTTTTTTCTTGTCCATTTCATTAGCTGGTCATTTCATCCAGGCGCACTACTGACACACTTGCAGAAGAACGAGCAGAAGCCGCAGTGTAATAAGCAGTGGAAGAAATGAAACACATGAAACATATCATAGCACGTTTTTCATATCATATCACGTTTTCATATCACGTTTTTCAAAACATAGCTTAAGTGATGTCCCCGTTCCGCGTGCCCCTGAAGCCGTACACCAACTTGTTGCGACCTTGTTAAGGCGCTTCAAGAAAACTTGCCTTTACGGGACACTTGGTAGGTGGACATGTAGTGGCATTGCTGGAGGACCGCAGAACCAAAGCGGCTGCAACAGGAACAGTTCTATTGTACGCACGGTTACGGTGGTATTCGCATGCACCCTCACTATACCGTTGCTATTCAGTTCTCAATCAACAATGTATTCGCTTAATGCGGAATTCTATCGACTATACATTCACATCTAGCACTCACGGTTACAGCGTTACACTGATGACACAGCAGCTCCTCTGTGAGTGGTCTCCGTTTACCTATTTTGACAGGCTGAAGACGACGACGATGATGCTAATGGCAGCTAACGTAAAAGCTAGCTGAGGGTAGCGATATGGGCTTGTTGATATGGCATCTTCTACTTTGTTGTAGAGCAGGCAGAACGACAAACACACACAAATGCACACTAGACAACACACAGCGTTGGGTGTTGTCTAATGTGCATTCTTGTGTACCTATCGTTCTGTCTACGCAAACATACAGTCTTTTTACAAAAAAAGGCGCTACATACAAAAAAAAAGACCGGTAAAAGGTCTTTTTTTTTTACATAGTAAAAGGTCGCATTCACAATGAATGCGAAGGCCAACCGGCCGCGTAGTCTGGGCATACAAAACACGATTCCTAGCCCTCTCGTGTGCTATAGTAGCTGTCAATCGCAGTTCCAGTAAGCGTCGATGAATGTTATCTTTATATATATTTTTTTTTTCGTTTTGCCATGAACAGCTTCCAAATACATCGGTAGTCGCAGTCAGAGCTTTGTGAGCATGTGTTGTGGCTAACCGCTTATCGCTGGTGCGCTGTCCAAGTTTTGCGTAACGCATGTTAGTACGAGCTGTGCGGCATAATTTTAAATGCGCAGCATTTCTTGGCGAACATTTGCTACTTTGACAGTATCTATCTATCTATCTATCTATCTATCTATCTATCTATCTAGTTGCCTACGTCTTTGTGCTCTCATGGTCGTTTCGTTAACTTCGTATGTCAAAAATTGGCATAGTGGAATTGACAGGAGTGTAGACGAACATAAGTGCATGATAGGTCATGACATGAATATCATTACGTGTGTCATGTAGGTCATAACAATGACCCAGCGAAAAGGATTAACGCTCAAGAACCACTGAAATGGTTTCGGACGTGGGTACTAAGTGAGAAAGAGAGAGAGAGAGGGAAAGTTGTTTAATGAAAGGCAGGGAGGTGAACCAGGACTGAGCCCGGTTGGCTACCCTACACTTAGTAGGGACTTTCTATTGTTCTCTTAAACTCTACTAAGTGAAGGAAACACTAAAGGATGCTGGTAGGAGTCATAATCACGAGCATGACTCAGCAAAAATAACAATGACTCAGCGAAAAACGATTAACACTCAAAAACAAATGGAATGGGTTTGGATGTGGTACTAAGTGAAGGAAAATGCTAAAGTCATAGTCATGAGCATGACTAAGGCTTTCGACTTAAGATCGCTTAGGTGTTATTGCGACCCGGGGTCGACGATGAGAGACGGAGCTTTCGTCTCATCTTCGTCTGCTCCAAGACTCCGTCTCTCGTCGTCGACCCCGGGCCGCAATAGTGGTGGCAGCGGTGGGATCTCCCGTCGCCTCGATGATAGGCACGTAGTACGGCACAACAGTGTAGCTAAAGGGACTCCTGAGGACTCGTGACATGAATGTCATGACATGCGTGTCATGTAGCTCATGAAAGAGCCGCCTACGTCTTGGTGTTTTCATGATCGTTTGTTAACATGGTAGGCTCCCCGCACACTGCTTAGCATAACATCGATTCCCACAGGGCGTGGGATCTGCCGGCTTCGTACATTGTCAATTATAAATAAAGAAACTTGGGTAATTGAAATGGATAACATCGTCCCATTTCATGTACACACATGCATACACATTTCATGGATCCCAGTACTAAGCCCGCGATAATTCGCGTTCTAAATTAATCAGGCAACTTACCTAGAAAGATTGCTGCCGCCACGAGGATCATTATCCGTGAAGCTACCTCGACCGAATGGAATCCTACAAAAAAATGTAACATCCGTTGCGTTATATAGAGCGCATGGTACAGATCTCCCACAACGTTCTCTCCATCATACAAAGCACGCTGCCTTTTCAGTTATAATCATCTTGTCCCCACAATTCTTTTACATCATTTCTTCTTTCTTTTACATCTCCTGTATATTAACTCCCGCGCGTCAGCTATAAACGATAATCATTTCTAGCTCATAAATTTAACCGACCTACAACGCTCTTCAATCCATCTATCACTCAGGCGATCTGATCGAGGCCTCATCGACTGACCTGCTGCTTCTTACAGTGCGAGCTCCGCAGTTCTCAAGGACGAATAAAAGCTTTGTTACCGACATATCACTGAGCTTCTCTATCTCCTAAGCCCCGTCTACTGTAAGATTGCTGGTCTAAAATCCCTGACACATTCAGAAGTTTAATATCTGTCTGCAATATGAGATCCCAGTCACGATAAGGCAATTACTTCAATTAAATTAGTACAAGCCAATCCAGTTCGTTCAACAAATAAAATTCTAGGTGGTCCAAATTTTTCCGGAGTCCCCCACAACGGCGTGCCTCATAATCAGATCGTGCTTTTGGTACGTAAAACCCCATAACTTATTTTTTTATATATAGGATAGGTGAGCGAGTAGCGCTACCCGCGCGAACTAGCAATGACCATACTGTCTTTCCCATAATGGTGATGATAGTACTTGCAACGCCATCTCAAGGTGCTCTATTCACTACACCGCTACTACCACATGCCTCCGAGATTTGTCTCCGAGGCCATGTCACAACACATACATACATACATACATACATACATACATACATACATACATACATACATACATACATGCATACATGCATACATACATGCATACCTACATACATACATACATACATACATACATACACACACACACACACAGGCATACATACATACATACATACATGCATACATACATACATACACACATACATACATACATACATACATACATGCATACATACATACATACATACATACATACATACATACATACATACATACATACATACATACATACATACATACATACATGCATACATACATGCATACCTACATACATACATGCATGCATACATACATACATACATACATACATACATACATACATACATACATACATACATACATACATACATACATACATACATACATACATACATACATACATACATGCATACATACATACATACATACATACATACATACATAATACATACATGCATACATACATGCATACCTACATACATACATGCATGCATACATACATACATACATACATACATACATACATACATACATACATACATACATACATAGATAATACATGCATACATACATGCATACCTACATACATACATGCATGCATACATATATGCATACATACATACCTACATACATGCATACATACATGCATACATGCATGCATACATATATACATACATACATACCTACATACATGCATACATACATACATACATACATACATGCATGCATGCATGCATGCATACATACATACATACATACATACATACATACATACATACATACATACATACATACATACATACATACATACATACATACATACATACATACATACATACATACATACATACATACATACATGCATACATACATACATACATACATAGTTACACATATCATATGTGTTAATATAGTTACACATGTCAGACTACTTCCATTGCAGTAACTAAAGGTTAGCAAACAGGCATTTGCTAAGTTCACTGCGAGTCGTTAAATTTTGATAACATCTTCATGTGTAATTCGCATAAGGTGCTCTGCAAAATTGTTCGGCGTTGAGTGAAAGCAACTGGATTCTGGCCTTTAGAGGGTAAGTATTCGTTGCATGCTGATATTACAAGCTCGGTTTCAAAACAAACAAGTCGCAAATATGTTCACCGCATTTTCTTCCGATTTATTTTAGTGAGCTTTGAAAGCATTCCAATAATGCATTTTATCTGCCGCGTCGGCCTCCCGTTCCTAACCGATTCAGCTTGGTAGGTTTGCGTCACCCTCTTTAAGGTCATCGTCTTCGTGATCACGCTTGCCTTTCCGTACAAATCACGCAGCAAGCTATTGTATGAATTTTCCACGAAGGGCACGCCGCCCGAAAGGTCGTTTCTGAGTGACACTGGTGTTCCAGAATGTACACCGAAATTGCACACCGAAAGTACAGCTTCCCCATACCACCAACGATTAATGAAAACCTTAAGAAAATTCTCATTTTAGAGTGACTATACGGCTAGGATGCCGGGATTTCTTCATGGCGTAACGTCGACAAAAAAACTATCTATTTGGGGCTCATATCCCCAAATGCAATGGTTCATACCCCCGTAAGGCAGAGGCTACAAGCAATCAGCAAAGCGTAAGCGAACAGCGCATGCATTCTCTGAAATCACGCATACAACAACAACATCATCATCAGCAGCAGCAGCAGCAGCAGCAGCCTATATTTATGTCCACTGCAGAACGAAGGCCTCTCCCTGTGATCTCCAATTACCCCTGTCTTGCGCTGATTCCAACTTGCGCCTGCAAATTTCCTATCCTCATCACCCCACCTAGTTGTCTGCCGTTCTCGACTGCGCATCCCTTCTCTTGGTATCCATTCTGTAACGCTAATGGTCCACCGGTAATCCATCCTACGCATTACGTGGCCTGCCCAGCACCATTTCCTTTTCTCTTAATGACAATTCGAATATCGGCTATCCTCGTTTGCTTTCTGATCCATACAACATACTGCCATTCAACATACAGGAGAGCATACGTTTCAACAAAGAACAAGCTCAAAACAAGCATCCGAACCACATAATTGATAAGGCGCTCCTGCACCTGCATGCAATGCGAAGCACACCCGCCGTAGTTTCTGAGTGGCTATGGTGTTGGGCTGCTAAGCACGAGATCACGGGATCAAATCCCGGCCACGGCGGCCGTATTTCGGTGGGGAGAAATGCGAAAAAAAAAACGGCACAGCTTGCACTAGGCCGCGCAAAGCTCGAGACACAGCGAAGCTGGCCGATCGATTGCGTCATAACCTAAAAGATACCTGGCATAACAAAGCTCAACTCAGGCATAGCCAAGGCCGAACCTAGCTGCTACCAAGTTCAAGCTCATACAGCCAACTTCAACCTAGCTACTACCAGGAGACGCAATCGATCGGCCAGCTTCGTTGTGACTCGAGCTCTGCGCGGCCTAGTGCAAGCTTTGCCTCCCCATTACGACGACAGAAGAGAAGTGAAATTGCACGCTGGAATGATTAGCGACCACGCAGCCAGCTGTGGAAGACAACGACGACGAACGCGGGAGCAGTGGCCCGAGCGCGTGCCGAGCACGAGCATACGAGCGCTAACCGAGGGACGCCAACGAGCCAGCTGCGGAAGAAGACGACGACGCACGAGCCCATGCTGATGATGATAATTTCGTGAAACGCGCACATTTTACGGCTGGCTTTAAACAGCTTCGCTGTTAAAACACCCGTGTACTTAGATTTAGGTGCACGTTAAGGAACCCCAGGTCGTCCAAATTATTTCGGAGTCCCCCACTACGGCGTGCCTCATAATCAGATCGTGGTTTTGGCACGCAAAACACCATAATCTATTTATCAATGCGAAGCACATAGCGCTCCCCGCATAATACGTTTCCCGGTAAAGATTACTGTTGCGCAAGCTACCGCGGCGACGTAGGGCAGCTTGACTGTAGCGCACGAAGCAGGGAGTAACGTAACTACACATTCGTATGTAAACGAAGAACCCGCCTAGCAATGAATGAATGAAAAACTTTATTTTCACAAAGGAGATTTTCCGGCGTAGGTGGAGCCCTCGAGTTCAGGGCCCCTGTGGCCTTTGCCATCTTGCGAGCTCTGTCGATCAGCTTGAGCTGTTCAGGCTTCGAGCAGGATAGCGCAGCCTCCCAATGCTCCGGTGTTGGTGTTTTGTGTACTGGCGCTACCTTTGGTTTTTAAAGACGATAGTCTTTCTTGGGGAACTTAAACGCTGAAAATTTGGTCGGTCTGTCTGTCTGTCTGTCTGTCACCCGATTCAGCCACCCGGCCAAAGTTGGACCACTTGCTTACCGCCCACACTACTTAAACTGGTACGGCTGTTCATACTTGTGAACGTTATCGATCACAAAGTAAATATTACGCATATCTGAGTCGCAACATCACTAGGTAAGTATTAGGAGGTGTGTTCCTTTAATAGAAAATACATAGATACGTAACTCTAAAGACCCTAGTTTCTTAAGCTGCGCTGAAAATGCCATGCTATGCGCGCCGGCGAACGACGTTCCCCGACTGCGCGCCGACGAGCGCCCTCTGCCATGGAGGAAGGAAACCCTCTGCACAAGCTCATGTTTCCCGATGTATTGCCAGATGGCGTCCATGTCTCACGCAGCGCCTCCTCAATTTTATCAATGCCAGCCAGATGCGGCCGATTCAACATAAAGGAAGCGCTGTCTGAGGCAGGGCAAAACATAAATGGCCGCTTGATGAAATAATGTGGTAAAATGAAATCTGTTCAAACAAACCTTCATGCCAGGACGGAAATGGTACGAGAACAGCATCACGGGTGGCCGCGGATCAGACCAGCACTCATGTAGTACGGCCGGCAGAAGACTATCGTCTTTCGACAACATTTGCAGCGAAGCACGCAGATACGCGGCAAATTTTTGGCAAGCCCATGTAACGTGGTAAAGCGTCGCGTGTTCCCCGCATAGCGGGCATTTATTGTCATATGTTGCCGGATAGATTTTGCTGAGTAAACTCAGAGTGGGGTATGTATTAGTCTGCAGTTGTCTCCAGGCAACCGACTAGCAAGTGATTTGTGTTGCGACACTGCTATGGGGAGGCCACGCATAGTGAGGACAACTAAAGAGCAGCGTGCATATGAGGCGCGGCGAATTTCTCTTCTCTCTGGTCCACTCTTTGTAGGTGCACGAATTAGCGGCGAAAGCCAAGTCGCACGCCGTCGAAACGTCTTAGGCTAATAATTAGGTAATATGTGCACGTGAATGTAACGACGTGAATAATTTCAACCTATGTCGTAATAGGTAATCGTTCTAGTTGTCGTTTGCAGCTTCGCTGTCCAACCACCTTCACAGCGTGGATTGGAGACCACTTTTTAAAGGCAATGGGCAGTGTCTGCCACAAATAATATTATGCTTTAAATATTGGTATTTTTCCCGAAATAACGCTAATAGAGGCTTCAAGTTATGGGAGACCTACATTTTACGTCAGTCGGAGCGAAATTTCCACAAGCCAATAACTGGGGCCTCATACGCGTTGTATAATGTATCCCATGACGCCTAGCGTTCGCGTTCAGTGTATGTTGCCCCCTATAAATTTTAATAACCATCGATGCTACCTTATAACTTCACCAAAAATAACGGTACCGCTCGAGCTCGAGTGGCTGCTGCCGTTATTTACGGTAATGAACGCCGCTTACCAAACAGTGATAGTATAATATATGAAACACTTGAAGACGTCACAAAGGCAAGTCAAGCGAAGCAGGAAATAACATTCAAGTGGATATCTGGACATTGCAACATTCCTGGCAACACAGCAGCCGATGAAGCAGCACGACAAGCACACGTCAAAGATGATGTGGTTTCGCTTCAAATATTTAAAAAAAATGAATGACGCTGCACCATAAGGGCAACGTCTTTCAAAATGTGTAGAAATACGTGGTCTGATTTGTATAGAAAATATGTATGTATGTGTAGAAATACGTGTCTGATTGTATAGAAAAGAGCTCTGATTTGTACCATATCTGATTTGGACCCAAGACAGCCATTATCTAAGATCTGGCGGGTAGTACGAAGTCTGCAGACGAGTCCACAACAAAGCCACCCATTCCGTGCCATGGCTCTACATCAAGGCCGGAGCGAACTGGAGGTGGCCAATGACTACTGTAAACTTGTGGTGGCTACCTCTAATACCGAAATTGAAGCTCTTACCACCATAGCGCCCCCGTCACCTGATGAGCGTCTCGAGGTGCCTTTTACGATGCAAGAACTTGACGCTGCAATTTCAGTCTCCCGACGCTCATCGGCTCCAGGTCCAGACGGAATCACGTACGCTGCACTCCGTCATCTTGGCACAGAAGCACGACAAATCCTGTTGTCCTATTATAACATCTCGTGGGAATCAGGAAATGTTCCTGCCAATTGGAAATGCAGCCGCATTATTGCACTGCTCAAACCAGGGAAGTGCCCTAATGAACTTTCATCCTACAGGCCGATCGCCTTAGCCAGCTGCGTCGGCAAAGTGATGGAAAGGATGGTACTGTCTAGATTAGAGTGGTTCTTAGAAAGCAAAAACTGCTTTCCCCAATTTATGCATGGATTCAGAAGAGGCCGATCTGCCATTGACGGTGTGGTCAACTTGATCTCCGATGTTGAACAAGAAAGAAGTCGACGCAGATTAGTCGGGGCAGTATTCCTTGACATTAAGGGCGCCTATGACAATGTTCTGCATTACGCGATCCTTGATGCGCTTGACGATTTAGGCATTGGTGACCGACTATATAATTGGATCGTTAGTCATCTCAATGACCGTACCGTATATATGTCGACAAGCGATGGAGACACCGGTCACTATAATATTCAATGCGGTGTTCCCCAAGGAGGAGTTCTCAGTCCGACTCTCTTCAATGTGACATTGATTGGACTTGCGTCTGAGCTTCCCAACACAGTAAAGATTAGCGCGTATGCCGACGACATATGCATATGGGCATCTGGAGCTACGCGTCCGCAACTGCGTGCGCGTTTGCAACGTGCAGTGACTATTACAGCCACGTACTTACGACGTCAAGGCCTCACACTTTCAACTGAAAAATGTGCAGTGCTTGCCTTCACGCGCAAACAAATGACTAAATATCCGATAGTCGTTAAAGGAACATCGATACCTTACGTAACACACCACAAGTTCCTTGGTGTAACCATCGACCGTGAACTATCCTGGTCAAGGCACGTCACTGCACTGAAGTCAAAACTGAAGAGTTTTGTCCTTGTGCTCCGGGTGGTGGCAGGAGCAAGATGGGGCCCGTCGGAATCATCTCTTCTTCAATTGTACCAAGCCCTGTTCGTAGGCTATATAAGATACAGCATGCCGGTGCTCTCGAACATGAGACCCAGCTGTGTGCGGACGTTAGAGAGCATACAAGCTCAAGGTTTGCGCACGTGCTTGGGCCTACCACGCTGCACCTCAACGAGTGGAACCATTGCGGAAGCTCGGGCTTGTCCCATCAACGTATATATGCTCTGCGAACCTCTTCGAGTGCACCTACGCTTGTTGACCCGACATAGGCAACATCCCCTATCAGCACTCCCTGCCACACACCCAAACTGCAGTTTTTCAAGAACTATATTGCGTCATGAGAACATTCTGCCGTTTAGATTCTCTTCCCCATGCATTCCTAATGCACCTCCGTGGGTCCTGCCTACACCGCTTACTAAACTTCAAATCCCTGAGATTACGAGGAAGTCCTGTGTTTCATCCATTGGCCTTAAGCAACTTACCCTATCGCACATTTTCACAGCATACAGTGGTACTTCTCACGTGTATACCGATGGCTCTGTTACCCCATGTGCCTCCGCCGCAGCCTTTGTCATCCCGCAAATGTCCATCGCTCGACGGTTTAAATTAGACCACAAGTCCACTTCAACTGCTGCAGAACTTGTTGCTATCCGCGAGGCAATACGATTCCTTGCAAGAGAGCCTCCTCGCATATGGACTTTATTTTGCGACGCCAAACCCGCTCTTCAAGCCATTGAGTGCGTTATGAGACAAGGCCCTTATTATATTTTAGCTCTAGAAATCGCAGAGCTTCTCGACATTGCGACCAAATGCGGCCACCACGTCATCTTTCAGTGGATACCTGCACACTGTGGCGTGATAGGAAATGAACAAGCAGACGCTGAAGCTAAAATAGCTGTAAATAATGCGCCAGAAGTAAGAATCGCGTTCTCACGAACAGACACGAATGCCCTGCTTCGGTGCGTTATGCGGAACGCTACACTTGAGTACTGGACCAATCCTGATCGACGACACAAGAGACTGCACAAATGGGACCCAGAAATGAAGTTCCGCATGCCTCATAAACTGAAGAGGAGCATAACAAGTCTGCTACACCGGATTCGTCTTGGTGTTGCACTCACGAGGCGTTATACACATATCATCGGCTGCAATGACACTGGTCCCAACTGCGATCACTGCCCAGTGCCAGAAACACTCGAGCACATATTTTGCTCATGCCCAGCGTACGCGCGAGAACGGCAGAGCCTCATTTCAACTATTCAGCGAGTGACTAAAAGACCAATGTCTGACGAGATTGTCTTAGGTCCTTGGCCTGACGCCAACAGCGCAGCTGTGGTCATCGAAGCGACTATAGCCTTCCTTCAAGCCACTGGACTCCATGCACGGCTATAGTATGACCTCAACGGGATGGACATGTACATACGCACCTCCTAATCTTATCATCATCATTCATCGCTCTTTTTATCCCCTCCCCCCTTCCCCAGTGTAGAGTAGCAGGCCAGAGCAAACTAACGCTCAAGCCGACCTCTCTGCCTTTCTTCAATAAACCTCTCTCTCTCTCTCTTGTACCATATCGATCCACTTACTTAATTCAAATTTCCATTGTCATTAGACAGAAATATGGAAACCCTTATTCATCGATTAAGGCAAGGCCCTGCCTACACACGATATTTCTTACATAGAATTCACCGTGCAGAAACCCCCGAATGTGATAGTGGATTTGTAGATGAAGATATACATCGCCTCCTCCTAGATTTCCCACATCACGACACACCAAGACGCCGACTTAAATCAACTCTAATGACATTAGACCGCAGACCTTTCCGTTTAACGAAACTTTCGGGCCCTTGGTCAACAACGGCCTTACAGAAGAGCGCTTTAAAAGCATTAAAAACTTTTCTCGAAGACAGCGGCATTGTTGGCCGTTATTAACGCTTATAATGGTCCTTTTATTTCAACGCCGCTGTATATATGTATGTGTTTGTGAATCATGTTACATTGACTATTCTGTTCTTACTATATGTGATAATGCATTTACACGACGTATGCACCACCCGCTGATTAGAGGCTGTATTGTTAGGTGACATCATTATTTGTATTTTTGAGACTTTCTTCTGCAGTGCCATGGAGTTTAACTTGTATACTCCACATACCACGTATTTTTTTACTTTGTAGTGTTACTGTGAAAACGTTGCTTGACAAGTATTTTTTCATGTTCTGGTGCTTGTATGAGAAGGTTGTTTGGCATGTAATCTTGAACCCTGTATTTTGAAGGTTAGACCCATTCAAGAGCTACGGAGTAGCCGGCGCCGTATTTGTGCGTCAACATCTCCTTATATCATATCAATAAAAAAAACGCCACTTACCTGTAAAAATGTTCAAAAATTCGCACCTTTAGAAGTTACCGTGTTTTGAGTGTAGTTCGGAGCAAAGTCATTATTTTTTTTCAACCTCATTTGAAACGTACAGGTTCCCTCATTAAACAATCTCCCAGCAAATTTGAATATTCGTAGAACTTTAGACAGAAAGGCCATTACATAAAATTTGATATACATAAAAATGCAGAGAATCGGCAAATGTTCTCAAAAGTGTAATCGGCGAGTTTACAACACCAAAGTTCTTCAATAAAAAATAACATCCAGCTCCTGTAAATATTATCGGTTAAACCGTCTAACGCGGATGAATATGATGCATATCACTGCACATCTCACAGATACAGCTGCCGATCTAACAGATAAAGTTTACACAACTTCGATATCGTGTTCATTTTACTGTTGAGTGTAAATTTAACGCTTCATAGTTTTTTTTTTTACATTCATGCAATTTTCAGAAAATATGTTGGCCTAGACAATTTACTTCCAACAGGCGGTAGATACTGTCTCCTAGCAAGACAGTAGTCCGTCGAACTCTTTGACTAACCGTCGGCAGATTATGACCTTTCTCTGTTAAACACAACAAAGCTCACAGAAGTGGTTACGCACAGTACTCACGGAATGAAACGCGACAATCACAACAGTCGGGTTTGCGGTGGACCACAGAACCCGCATGCCGGCGACCAGAAGCAGTATAGCTGCCCACCCCCCCCCCCCCCCCAAAAAAAAAAAAAAAATGCTGGCTCTCCCGTAATCGAGAGTAGATGTAAGCATGAAATGAGTACAATATGGCGTCTTTTGCTGCCGGTGGTGCCGCCATCATCAACCGTTTTTCTTCTTCCGACAGTGCAGCGCGCTCAGCGTCTGTCGCTACTTTTTCTTGTCGCGGACCGCTCACGACTCACGGACCACTGGCGTTCAAGAGAGCACAGGCAACCTATCTAGCTTTTGAAAGTCGCTATCGTAAATGACAAACAAAACTTGAGCGTGCTAGAAGTTACAGCTTGAGTGATCTTGTGAACAAACATTAGGAAGAAATCGGAAGCAATATTTTTTGTAACTTGTTTGGGAAGTAGCTAGCGTATGTAATGCGGTCCAGTACAGAGGGATGGGGGCCAGAGACCACATTTTCTCAACTTTTGACTGGTTTCCCGGATGATCTCGTTTTGTTCTCCCAACGATCCACGGGCGTTCTCGTTCGAGTGCTCCGATGATCTCGTTTGAGTGCCCGGATAACGGCTCTGGCTTTTGGCTCAAGGTCACTTGAAGGTCGCCGACAACGGGAGCTTAAAGCATTTCATGCTTAAAAAGGTCTCGCCTTCGCGTTGTACTACAATGCAATACCCTGCTTCCACGGGTGTCCACGGGCGGCGCTGAATGTCCCAGCGGCCGCGCGCTCCGGCTGTTGCGTTTCATTCCGTCAGTACTGTACACGTCACGGAAAACGGTGCCTCCGTCACCATTTTATCTGTATAAGCTGCTGTGGGTACCAGGGCACGCGGGAGTTCGAGGCAATGAGATTGCTCATGCCTGCGCGCCCGAGAACTTTTACACCGGGACTCCGCCGATTCTTCCACAGCCCAACTTCTCGCTGACCAGGACGATCCCCAGCACCTGGCTGAGTAGACGCACTTTACCCCCACCTGATCCCAAATTGGACAAGGCAACACAGGTAGCATGGAGACGCTTACAAACATTGTCCTTTCCAAATCCTTATGTATTATCAAAGATAGATCCTACGACGTACAATCCGCAATGTAAATTCTGTCCTCAGACGGCCACGTTATGCCACATGGTCTGGGCGCGCCAACAGAATCAGAAAATATCGGCCAAGCATAATCCGACGACAGTCGAGTGGGAGGCGACCCTGTCCAGCTCGGACCCAGAACAGCAACAAGCCCTGGTCAACCGAGCCCGGACGGCGGCAAAAGCCAATGGTCTTCCGGACTAGGAGGTCCGACTACAAAACGACTATTAATTTTTCGCTAATAAATGTTTTATTCTCTCTCTCTCCGAATCGCTTCGATCTGGAACGTTGCATCTCGAAAAAAAACGGTCACAGAAACAGAGCCACGCGTAAATACTTACCGGCACTTTGCGTCTGTGTTAGCTGCTTTTCCGCTGAAACAGCTTAAAGCAGGGTGTGCACCAAAAAGGCACACTTTAAGTACTTGCTCTTCCCCCCCGAATTCGATTTACATATTGTCAGTAGCACGTGGTCTAGCACACCTTAAACACGCATGCGCAACATGTGGTGGGCGTATACATGAGAAGGAGGAACAAAGAGACAGGCAAAAGAAATGAACGTTTGCAGGCTGCTCCGCTTTTAGAAATTCCTATGACATCCCCTTTTTTTCCAGGAACGAACTGAGAAATAAATAAAAATACATTCGAGAAAGGTATTTAGTATAACGTCCGACGGTCCGAGAATAAAAAATGCATGCTGTTGACATGGACAGGGACTCATCCGTTCTCGGAATGGAATGTTATCTTGTTTGAAATGTGGCAGGCCCAACTGATACGCATTCTTTGAACCTTTCCTAATTAAGGCAAACAGCAAAAGAATGTGAGCGCCTCACGCGGTCGATTTCATTGCGCGGTACAACACTGTATTCGTTGAAGCGACGAAGAGTTCAATGTACCGAAAGCACCGAAGTTCGAATACCAAAGAGACATTTCGGCTTCGCAAACCTCCATAATTTATCTGCCTTATCTCCTAGCATTACGCTTTATGCGATCGCGAAGAGGTCTGTTTAGAAGATGGTGTAACTTCGAGAATAACGGTTCTGTTGCTGCGCCATCAGATTGCAATTCTTCGTGTACAATTCCTCGTTGCAAACAGTCTGTGCGCAGGCACATGTTGCAGGAGTGACATGGTGATGTTATATAACCTGCACCCTGCTGTAATTCAAGTAGTAAACTCAGTTGATAGTCGTAACATGTACTTTGTTCCCTTTGCTCGTCCCCGTCGGGGGTGGTAATAGCATATACTCGCATATACTAGCCCATGGATCCTCTGTTGCACCACCTGCCCGTTATATACGGCTGTAACACAAATAAAAGCTTATTTGACGATTAGCATATACTCGCATATACTAGCCCATGGATCCTCTGTTGCAGCACCTGCCCGTTATATACGGCTGTAGCACAAATAAAAGCTTATTTGACGATTTTACGGTGGTCTGTTTGTTTCTTAAGGTCAAGCGTGAATGGCGGAGACAAAGGGAATCCTTGAATCAGTCCTGTCTGAATATCCACTCGTTCTGTGCATTTACGAACTCCCCCTGCGATTTCTTCTCGGCTGTCTCCATACATCTTCCAGGGCACACTTCGTGTACTTGGCCTGCAATTTACTAAACACTAGACAGGTCAAAAACCACCATGGTCATACGAGAGTGCGGAATGTCAACTTACCAATCCGCATATTCGCACCAAGCGACTTACACCTGTAGCAGAGGCAAAATCTGTGGTCGTAGAACACCTCGACAGAATGTATGACCGACATCTGCAGTTGTACACACCGACGGCTCTGTTGACGAAGAGACTGGAGCCAGCGCAGCGGCGTACGTGATACCGACCCTCAATGTCACATGGACTGCCGGGCTTGACCGCGTCGTGTATTCTATGGAATCTGAAAGTGTCGCTATTGCAGCAGGCTTGCGGAAGCTGAATTCCTGTCAGCCTCAACCTGTAGTTCTCTATTCAAACAGCAAGGCTGCGCTGCAACTATTACTGCGCGGGTTTCCCCTCTACAAGTACATTCAGCGTGCCTTACATGCTGTTAAAGAATACAGAAAGTCGGTTTACCATCGTGTTCCAGTGGGCAGCTTCCCAAATATCGGCGCAGCAGGCAACAAGGTCGCTGACAGTCTGGCGTGCAAAGCGCTGCAATTCAAGCCCACGAAGAAAAAAGAGACATGAAGGAGGCCATCTTAAGCCACTTCCGTTTGTTATGGTCTCTTTATCATATCCGCAAAGGGTCAGCGCGAACTCCAGCTTGGCGGTGCTAGAAAGGCATCCTCGTCGTGCGCGCATCGTCAAGCTCTAGGTGACATTGAACATTATATACTAAACTGCCCTGAATTTGAAGCAGAACGTAAGAAATTAATAGATGGACTCAGACGCAAGACGGCACCACACTCAAATGCAAGTGGCAATTTGTTCCCGCGAGGACACTGGACATCTATAGATGGACGTGCTTCGGCTCTTGAAACTCCCCCGTGATACAGGGTAGGGAAGTGTATGGTGAGCCGTACGGGTGATCGTGGTTCGGGAAAAGCGCTACGTATTGGGCTCCGAGTCGCGTTGTTTCTGACGCCTGGTGTTGTCAGTTGTACTGGGACGTGTTTCACATCGCATCGCGGTTCATAGCTGGCGCTCAGGCGGGAGCAATTGGCGGCAACTTCTGCATAGCTAGGTCCGCGTGCAGCTGTAGTAGTGATTTTATTGAAGAAGAAAATGACGCTTATTTCTGCTGCAACCAACAGCCCTCCGCTTCTTTCTCCTCCTCCTCGTCCTGGGCAGCTCCACGAGATCGTCATCTATGCTCTAGTGCTTGGGAATACGCTGTAGCAATGCCCCGTCTACGTTGTCGTAAGCTCCCTTATTAACGCGATAGCGTTAAGGGCCCCGTGTCGCAGAAAACCCGGCGTCGGCGTCGGTGTCGGTGTCGGTGTAAGCATCGGCATCTGGCGGAAATAACCATGTCGAACCACAGCATCCCGAACCACACCGACCGGGCGGGCCCTCCGCGTGGCGCAAGGCATTAGTGAACAAAAAATTTAATTTCTCAAAGCAAAATCCGTCAGCAAAATCATAAAGTACGACTTAACCACAACCTACAGACGTGATAGCGTTGGATTGTAATTTGAGTATATGAGAAAAAAGCCTGATAAGCAGCCAGTGATCCTAGAATGATATCGCGTTCCACTCTTAAAGGCGTAGATTAAGCGTCCTCCAATTCTGAAGGTGTTTCGCTGTACTTTGGTTCTGGAAACATTGAGGGGAATGTTGAAAACCGAGCCGTTCTAAATTTTGATCGGGCCCCATGTCGCAGAAAATACGGTGTCGGTGTCGGCGTCAACGGCGTCCAAAAAGGTTACCGCGTTCCACTCTTAAAGGCGAAGCTTAAGCGTACTTCAAGTCTTATCTAGAAAAGTTATATATTACCGCGTTACACTCTTAAAGGTGACGCTTCAGCGTACTTCCAGTTCTATCTAGAAAAGTTATATATAAATGTCTATTCTGAGCCATTATATCTTAGCCATCGTGTGATATGCCACGAAGTTAATACAACGATATTATCCATCTAAGCGTCAGCCTGGCTTAAATCCCATTCTGTAGTTATCCCCAATAATTTAATCTCCACCAACTTGAACACTTCCGATTGTTACGCTTACTTTGCTAGATATATTACCGACGTCACTGTAACTGGGCTGTACGAACTCGTCCTATCCTTATCACCTTTGTATTTATCGATAAGGTTCATCATGCTTTCACGCCACCCGTTAAGAATCTTTGTTTCAATCACTTGCCATATGGCATTATTTGGACCCAGCTGTTTGATCAACAGCTTTGGGATTTGATCCGATCCTGATGCCGTGTTATAGGAGGCATTCGCCACTACTTTTCTACTTGAAGCTTTCTGCGTTAAATTCTGTACTTTCCGGCTTCTCTTTTGCTGGACTTATCTGAGCTGAGCGTATACCCTTTCCTTTTCGTTGACTTTTTATCCTAACACGAACACGGTGTGCCATCTGGTAGCGCACCATGGAGCTTCAAGCGACGCAGATAGCTTCAGTAGCGACCTGCAAAATGCTTCCTATCGAGCGAGCGCGACCTGCATAAATTTATTTCTGCGTGTTTGGAAGAAACGCGTCCGCATGCTCTCCACGCCAACTTTGCGCGGTGCCTTTTGCGCGTCATATATCTGACATTTGTGAAATGGCAGGCGGCGGCGCGAAGCAGGCGCAGGCGACGGTAACTCGGCGAATGACCTTTCGCTGCTCACCAACAGAATCGAACGCCTTCGTGCCCTCGAGTTACAACTAAGGTAGTCCGGCGTTCCCCGCCACTACGAGTGCGCCCCCATTAATAATGCGAATAGCTAGCATTCTTGGCATTGCCAGACCAGTTTTATTTCCGACTATCTAATTATCCAGCTATCCACCTGTCCCACCAAAAATGTGCGCCTATTCCGAAGGTATATAGGGCCGTCTAATATGTGGCCCGGTCACGTGGGTATGCTGCCACTGGGCCACTGCGTTACGTGCCGCTCATCGATGAACCCTTTTGACGCCAACTTTGTTCACAAGGTATGTGCCTTTGGGCATGCACGGACTTCACCGCGGCGCCACCAGATGACGGAGCGTGTCTAGGGGGAAGCGCGAGAGAAGCCCGGCGGCACCACACACGCCTCACGCATAACGCGTTTCGGCAATCAGCATACTTTGATAGTCATCGTAGATGAGTTCTGTCCGGATATTTAGTCGTGTTAACATATACAAACATCACAGAGAGAGAAGCGGAATCCGGCTAGCAATTATCTGCTGAAAGGGACGTATCACGGCCATCGGTTTGAAAAACAAGAAGAAGAGGGAGTCAAGGAGTCTTCCCATTTTCTAATATTCGTCTTACTGCCCTTCGTCATTCGACCGCAAGAAGCCCCACCAACGCAATGACTGGCCGCTCGATGGGACGACGGGAAATGTTGGCAAACAGCTCGATTACTGGTGCGACTCACTGTTTCCAGAAAGGAACGGTTTGAGGCGGCTGACGTGGATGATGTCAGATAGAGGTGAAGGCACGGTATACCATCCAGTGGTGACATTTCATATGTGACAGGCGTCACCTGGCAGAGGATGCGATAAGTACCGTAGTATTGCGAGAGGAGGAGTTTCTCCGACATACCGATACGTCGAGATGGAGACCAAACTAGCACAAGAGCACCTGGTTCGTATCAACGGCTATTCAACGTCGCGGTGGCGCTGATCGTAACGGCACTTCTGACGTGTCTGTGAAGCAGAGAGACGAAGACGGGCAATCTGGCGTGCTTGGGTCGCTGTGGTTATGACATCACGAGCGTACTGTGTCGGCGAGTCGAGTGTGGTCGAAAGAAGAGTCTCGAAATGCAAGGTCGGTTCACGGCCGTATAGAAGGTAGAAGGGCGAATAGCCAGCTGTGTCGTGGCGCGATAGGAATTGTACGCAAACGTGACAAATGGTAGAGCAGTGTCCCAGTCACGATGATCGGAGGAAACATACATCGCGAGCATGTCAGTTATTGTCCGGTTCAGGCGTTCAATAAGACCGTTAGTTTGAGGATGGTAGACTGTAGTAAGCTTGTGTTTAGTAGCACAGGATCGAAGTAAGTCGTCCATGACTTTGGCAAGAAAGTATCGGCCGCGATCGGTGAGAAGTTGACGAGGTGCCCCGTGTGTAAGATAACGTTGTGAAGCAAGAAGTCAGTGACGTATGTAGCGCAACTGGTGGGAAGGGCTCTTGTAGTTAGATAGCTGGTAGTATAGTCCATAGCGACGGCAATCCACTTATTTCCGTCGTTTGATACAGGGAATGGTCCGAGAAGATCAACGGCAACGCGAAAAAAAAGTTGTCGCAGTTTCACCTAAAAGGCGAAGCATCAATTGCGATAGCCAATTTGTAGAGAGCTATACAGAGTAATGATATTAGCTTTATCAGCTGTATAAACTTGGACATGCAGCAGCACCGGCAACACGCAGAACTGCTGTCGACGCCGTCGGCGTTTTGCCCGCGTTCGCTCAAAATGCGTGCGGCGTTGGTGACTGTTGCCGGAGCATCTTATATAAATAGGCACTTGGTGCCACAGTTAAACGTCGCCTCCCTTCCCTCCCCCTCCCCCCCTCCCCCACGGCCTCTCACGCGTCGGCAGAAGGCGCGTTTGCGCTACATATATGGTGATTGCAAAGGAGGAAAGAGACGCTCAATAGGCTCCGTACAGTCGCGTTTGCGGCTGCTCTGGCGCCATCTGGCGCAGCGACGCAACAGTGTTGGGAAGTGGGCGCCGCAGCTCGGCCGGCTCGATGAGTGTTCTTTCCCGCGCGCTGCATTTAGTCTCGGCCACGGTTGAAGCCGTTTTACTTTGTTCACCAGCCTCCTTATTTTTTTATACGTGTTGCGACGGTGCAATGGCATGCGCTTCATCGGCAAGCGTCGGAGGTGAAAAAAAAAAGGCAAGTGGAACCGGTGATACTGCTGCGTAAAGGGCTGTCACAACCACGAAGGCCAGCCGGTGATAAAGTTGTACAGGTTTCCTGGCAAATCTTCTAAGATCGAACGGCGAAAGAAATGGGTCGCAGCTGTGAGGAGAGTAAAGTAAGTCAGCTTCTTTGATATTTGTGACAAGGTTTTGTTATGTAAAGCGTGCTGCACATGTGCGTTTCACAGCTCGTTGTGCGACGCCAGCGGCCATGGCCAGCTGCTGAACATTTAAAAGAAATTTGCCACGACTTTGCTGATTTGACGACTGCTTGCCGTTGTCTTAGCATTCGGTATGATCAGCATAGCACTGGCATGTGCGATGAGCAATATTTTATGCCAAGGAAGCCTATTTTGAGCTGGCGATCACTAACTCGACGATCCTCGTTTCGGCCGCTGGCGCTTGAGAGGCGCGGTTTCACATGGTGCGATTTTTCTTTGTGATATACATTTGCGATGTATCATTGTAAAAGCAAAGCGCGTATGCAAGGAAAGGAATTCGCATGCGATATCGTATCTCGTGAAAGGGGCCTAATGAGCCTCGATCATTGTACATGATGAAGAACGAACATTCGCGTCATGTAAATTAAGATCGCCTAGTTAATAAATCTCGTTTATCAGCGCAGCAGGTGGCTCCGACTGGGTCCCAAACGAGTCAACGAGGATAGCATGGTCACTGCCACACGATCCAACAATCCGAATCGTTTAGCTGACTGGACATGACTGTGCTGACGACAGCCTACGAGTGAGCGTGTAGCTGCACGCGGTCCAGATCGAGCTGTATGACAATCTAAAGTAACAGTGTGACAGGGGCATCAAATGATAGGCCGCGGCGTACAACGTGCCGGAGCGAAATGAGGCATGCATTGCCAACAGTGAGGCGTCGATTAAAAATCGGTTTCAGGGTGTCACGTTTTCAGGGTGCCAGTTTAGTGACTTCAATTTTAGTATAACAGTAAGCTTTATTCACGTGAAGGATGACGTCGTATACTTGCTTTCCCTGTTGCGAATGGCACTTCGCGTGAACGTCCACGCCGTCTTTCACACAAGCAACATGCGAAGCAGCGTAGAGCTTGTCTCCGCTGGTTAACGCTGCACCGTGAAAGTAATCGTCTATTCCTTTAATAGGCCTGAACCCCGCAAAAACTATTTGTGCCATCACAGAGGGCCACGCTTGTACTTTCACGTACACACACGCACAAAAAAAAGAAAGCGGATCGCGGATATACGTGCGGCTTTCGTAGGCGTGTATACGTAGTTCCGAAATCTTGCTGTCTTCCCCCCTTCCCAGGTTCGCGCCGCCCGCCACATGCGACGCTGAGCATCGCGCCACCGCTGCTGCGCAGCAGCGCCGCCTGTTCACTGTACGGAGCCTATTCTTCAGCCCTAAAGGGAGCATGGCGCAGAACGCGCTTTTGTTCTCCGCCGTGCGTTCACTCCCCGTGAAAGCGCGCCCCTCGCGCCCTTTCACTCGCACATACAGCGTTCGGCGCGCGGCGACGATTTCATCTCCATTGACGTCATACGGAACCTCACGGCGACGGCAACGGCAGAAATCTGCTTTTGAGTGTCCATATAATTGCTATCGCAATAAAAGGGTCGGTCGGTATATCCAGAGGCTGCAGCAGAACAGCAGGATGTACAGCTGGTCGTTTTCGGCGTTGACACGACTCACACGCGGCGACATAGCGACGGACGGAGCGGTTGAGACGGGGCCAGAAAAATCGTCGCCGAATTTGGTCATAGGTCCGAGAGGAGCCAAGGTGTCCAGCGGTGGGAACGTCGTGCAGTTGCTGAAGTACAGTCTGCTGATTTTTCTGAAGATGAGACGGAATGACGATTAGCAGCTCGGGTCCGTCTGGGTGCATGTTGCGGCAATACAATATTGTAACCTGAACACCAGAAGTGGATTTATATGAAACAAAAGAGCAAGACGAGGATCCCTGGCTGCCAGACCGTGTGATCACTATAAACGATCCTCTGCAAATAAAGCCATTTCATCGTAACAATGCATAACAATTCTCAATCTGATGCACAGACTGTAGAAGACCGTTTTCTAGTGCTCACAGACGTATCGCAAACATTTCACACATAGCCATTCCCACACTGGCAGGCATGACCAAAGGCCTCGTCCAAAAATGCTTTTCGTGGCGCCAGATTCGCGAGCAAACTCCCACAGGGAAAGTCGCGTTTCCCTGGCGCGCCCGGGGTCCGGGAGTGTCGTCCAAGCCTCGTAGAACCGCGACAGGCTGGCTTGTTTATCCTGGAGCGGGCGAAGGGCCTCGCCGTCTTGCAGGAGGTGTTTGATTTCAAGAAATACAATGCCAAGTTAACCTTCGTATAAACCCCTCGTGATGTCCACATCGCACCCACCAGTCAATAATGAAAGCTTATCTCGAAAGTCATGCTTTATGGTAATGCAGTCGACGGACGCGACGAGGTGGTGGCCACAGCGGTCGCATTATTGACGTCACTGATGACCAAGGGCATAGATGAAGGCATCTTTGGATTTTTTTTTTTCAACAAACATGCAAGTAACAGTGACAAATGCTGCATTGAACGATGAGGACTATAAGAAACACCGCATATCCACGAAGTGAATGACGATGAGTGGGCAAAGCACCGGGGGATCGTTCGGGTAACCGTGAGTCCCCCGTACATTGGCCACCCGAACATGCAAATGAGTGACAACACATGTGTACAGTATATACAATGTTGTTTTATTGGTCGTATATGGTATTGAGGTGCGGACTTCCTTTTCCCTTCATTAAGACTGCCTTGTGATCAGTGCAGCAGCACGGCGACGCCGGCAAGCGGACCCAGAGGCGGCGAGAGCACGGGAAGCGGCGGCAAAACGCCGGAAGCGTTCTCTACCTGAGGTTGGTGGCGCCGATGCTCGGTTCAAGCGCGAGCTTCGCGAGCCCTCAGCTCCGGGTCCGCTTGCTGGCGTTGCCGTACTGCTGCAGCTTCGCGAGCCCTCAGCTCCGGGTCCGCATGCCGGCGTTGCCGTGCTGCTGCAGCTTCGCGAGCCCTCAGCTCCGGGTCTGCTTGCCGGCGTTGCCGTTTTGCTGCAGCTTCCCGCGCCCTAGACTCCAGGTCCGCTTGTTGTCTGCGTCGCCGTGCTGCAGCAGCTTTGCGAGCCCTCGACTCTGCTTGCAGTTGAGCCGCCATTCTCACCTGTTCATCCATAGCGGGCACGCCGTTATCAGAAGCGACCGTTATCATCCATGGCTGAAGAGAGAAAGAGAGCGCGCGTCGGGAACGAACGCCCTTGTGCACCGCAGCGCCTCTAGCGGACTCCATGCAAACCAGAGCTACGGACAACGGGCGACGACGAGGGAGGGACAAGGCTCGGCCCTAAGGTACTTCGCCCCTAATATGCGATTTTCCTAAAAATTATGAGCAAAATCAAAGCAGCGGTAAGCGTAAAACGTCTTTTTTTTATTTTTAGATTAATATGCAAGTCGCATGGTTACCCCACTGAGCTGGAGGAGCTGGAGGCACCTTTCACTGAACCCAAAATTTGGGAGGTCCTCCACGAGCTCAACGGGCACACTGCACCGGGCCTGGATGGAATCTCAAATGAGCTTTTACGTAACTTGGACGGTAAATCCATCGAGAAGCTCACTGAGGAAGTCAACAAAACCTGGGAGACTGGGTTCGTCCCCGAATCCTGGAAGACGGCCTCGGTGGTGCTCATCCCAAAGCCAAGCAAACCTCTAGCGCCGGAGAACATGCGGCCCATCTCGCTTACGTCCAGCGTGGGCAAGGTGGTCGAACATGCGATTCACAATCGGGTATCCCGGTAAATAGAATGCAAAGAGCTATTTCCACACAATATGGTAGGATTTAGACCTCAACTATCCACACAGGACGTCATGCTCCTTATCAAGAGAAATTATTGACAACTACGCCAAGGAAACTAGAGCCATACTAGCTCTAGACCTAACCAAAGCTTTTGACAATATATCGCACAAGTTCGTGCTTGAGGCGGTCTCGGATAAGGGTCTGGGACGTTTCCACGCATACGTTAGCTCCTTTCTCAGGGACCGCAGGGGAGGGCTGAGCGAGAGCAATCTCCTTCGGCTCTACCATTAATTTCTCATGAGCCACATTAATTGCGTCGTTTCAGCGCCGGACTGGGCCAAAAGGGAAGAGGCAAAAATCGATGCACTAATGCGCAAAAGCATAAAGCGAGTTCTAGGCTTGTCCAACAACACCAGCCCCGAAAAGCGCATACAGTTGCGCATGCATAACTCCCTCTCGGAGGTGATCGAGGCCCAGCAGATGGCTCAGGTCGTGCGTCTATCGTCCTCGCGGGCTGGTAGGCACATCCTGCAATCCATAGGCTGCGGTCTTACGGAGACTAACGAGCGTAAAGTGACTCTACCGTCCTCGATCAGAGGTACGTTTACGGTAGATCCACTTCCAAGAAATGTCCACCCACAATACAATGTAGCGCGCAGCATAGCTCGGGCCCGTTCTTTATTGAAATCGGTTGCAGATAGTCCGGATCTCGCGACCTTTAACAATGCAGCCCAGTACGGGCGTTCCGATTGCTTCGCAGTGGTCTCGGTCGACTACACATAGTGGCAAACTCCTATGTTCTGCGTCGGTTAGAAGGGTTTCAGGAAACGGTGGCTGAGCAAATCGGCATCGCTATAGCAATGAAGGACCCATCGCGTCCAATTATCTTCACAGACTCGCGGTCTGCAGCTAGGGCTTTTGCCTCGGGCTCGATCTCGCGGGAGGCAGCGGCCATCCTCTCGGCAGCGAGGGGGCTGCCGGGTTTCACACCATAAAATAGTTCCCGGCCCACATGGGGGCCAACGTACATCCCGATGTTCCCAACGCCAATGAGTTTGCCCATGACCGTGCGCGAAGTTTCGCTCACCGCGGCAATCCCGCGGATTCGCAGGTGGGGACGCCAGGAGGTACAGGGACTCGCTCCTCACTTTCCACTAGGTCATGACTCATTATCATCTCTCTCGGTGGGCTTTTCCACTTCCTCACCCTAAACTCACTCGACCGCAATCGTCGGCCTTCAGGATGCTCCAAATGGTGTCTTTCCCTTCGAGGGGCAGGTTTAGTCACTTCTCGCCCAACATCGAACCGCGATGTCCGGACTGCAGAGAGGCGTATTGCTCATTAGCTCATATGATCTGGCAATGTCCTGCATTACGCAACACAGAGTTCAACAAAGAAGAGGACTGGGAGGAATCCCTTAAAAGCGGCGACCTCTCGGTTCAACTTCGGGCTGTCCAGAGGGCCTGCGAGAGGGCGGAAGGCCACGGTCTTCCGGTCCCTGCGTGGGAGCGGCCCGCGACTGCTACGGACTCCCCCTTAAAGGGGGTGTCCCAACCTAGTTTCTCAGGACCTGAATAAAAGTTATGTTTTTCTGTCTATCTGTCTGTCTACGCCTTGAAGATGAAGAAAATAAATCACACTCGTGGTGTTGACCGGCTCGAGCCAGCGTTATCTACCGTACTCCAATAATTTTATTCACCTATCCACCAACATTTACGCCTCGTCCAATTGGTATGGGTACCAGGACAGATGGGACTAACATTAAACGAGTCAGCAGACTCACTAGTGGCGGCATCTCTTATAGACCCGGTACAGAGGGCTATACGACCTTTGGCATACATCTGCTGCAAAATTTAAAAATCTTTCTGTTCATGAGAAATATGACATGTGTATTAACACCGATTGTCAGCATTTCTGATTTCCTTGGCACAGAAATTTGCTTTCATTTAAATTGGTTTCATTTAGAGGAATGCGTTGCCAAATACCAATGCTTAATTCTTATTCCCACAGGTCTTGCTATGCTCCTACCCGTCAATGTTATTATTGCAATGAACCGAAAACAAATAAGCATTTCTTTATAAAATGTTGTAGGTTCGACATACAAAGAAAGCCACTTCTGGAAGGTTCCCTTCATCAACTTGAACTCGAAATTACGCTTCCGGTTATACTATCTCTTGGAGCGCCAGCACTAGGATACTGCAGTAGGCACGTATATGATGTCACATTTAATTTGTAACCGCAACAATGTGACCACCACGATCATTCCGTCAGTGTGTGTGTGTGTGTGTGTGTGTGTGTGTGTGTGTGTGTGTGTGTGTGTGTGTGTGTGTGCGTGTGCGTGTGCGTGTGCGTGCGTGCGTGTGTGCGTGAGTGTGTGCGTGTGTGTATCCTGGTCTTCATCTGTGAATAAACATCAGTCATCCGTAACAAATATATATATATATATATATATATATCCTCCTGAGACCCGAACACAACTATGGCACATCATCGATCATCATCAGCCTATTTTATGTCCACTGCAGGACGAAGGCATATCCCTGCAATCTCCAGTTACCCCTGTATTTTGCTAGGTCTTCAAGGTGGTTATTATTGTCCACTGTTATGTTATGAACTAGACAAAAACACAATTTTTAAAATTTACATACAATGGTTAGATACCACAAGCTGCGTCTCCATGTCTCAACAATCTCCATCATCTCCTCATCTTCGCTATGGTAAAAACAGCATCTCATTGCTTAAACGCAGAGATGAAGATGGAACTACATGTAGTAGATTGCCATGTTTCTGCCGCGGCCCGTATTTTCACGCAATCTCAGTGATTCCGAAACACACCTCAAGGTTGCCTTCGGTCGTCTGGAACGACACAGAGGTATAGATCAATTTAATGACAAGAATATCAGTAAACCCCGTCTTTACAGTTACACATGCACCGTACTTCATAATAGATATTTTGCGTAATCACTTCCGAGTGAACTTCAGAAAAACGTTGAAGGCAATGTGCAATGTATTGTACCAGGGGTCTTAGGATGTGTGTGTGCATGCGTGCAGTGCGTGCTTCCAAGCTTGAAAGAAGCCCGAGAATACACGCAAAATTGCTGCGCAACTGACCGCTCGGGGGACTTTGCGTGCATTCTCGGGCTTCTTTAACGCTCGGAAAATCACGTTTATGTAGCACAGCATTGAGCTAACAGAAACCTGTAGCGGGAAATTTTCATGTTGCTCTACAATTTTCTCACTGACACTTTTCATGTAATTATAATATTTGAGAAGTTCATTAATAAATTAGACTAATTATCCAATTAGGCAGGAATGCAAAAAATAATGTGGGTATATCCAAGCAACGGCACACAACATTATACCTTGGTTCTGTCCAGCTACATGGCATTTGCATATCTTTAAATATTGGTGCACGATAGTTGGCACATCCTGTATATGTATATTGTGCTGTAGAGAAGCAGACAAAGGGCCATTACGGCGAACGCTGGGTTTACTTCTTTCTCTCACCTCGCTCCCACAGTCCGAGCAACCAATTGAGCCCAAGTGCGCCTCTTTGTCTTCCATGAGATGCATTGCATTCGGCCACGCTGCGGCTTGCCACGCTGCCGAAGCTGGTTCTGGCGGTTGTGAGGGTGCGCGGGTGGCGAAAGCCGTAGTCGACAAGACTGGGAAATGGAATTCGTCGTTGTTGAGCCGTGCAGCGCATGCACAACCAGCTTCTCTGGTGGGCGGCACCGAGTGCTGCGCTCTGGTCGCTGGTTTCGGAGACGATTAGCCCGTCACTGTTAGGAAAATGCGGCAGGAGATCCTTGACGCTCAACCGCTGGTTGTAGCACTGAACGTGGTTGGTCGCATTGATCGCGGCCGGTCGCAATACATTGTGGTTGTCTACAACGTGGCTTCTTCAATGAGGAGGTGAGCATTCGTGTTAGTATGCGACACAACTTGCACTTTGGCAGAGTTGGCGCTGATGTAACAAGGCTCCTCAAGGTGCTCGAATTGTTAGAGCTTGATAAAACGCCACGTGCTGCCCCGCCGTCCTGGTCAGTGCTCATGCCATCTGCAGGAGATGACTGGACCTCGATCTGCATTGCGAAAGGCATATGATAGGATGATCTGGGCCACATGGGCAGGTCTTCAATGAGGATGACCTCGTACCCGCACAGATCTTGAGTATTGGTGATCACAGCCATGTTGGTCTCCCTGGCTCACTTGAGCGAGACGTCGCTAGGCGAGGCATGAAAGTCTCTGCATTCGACCAATGACTGCTGTAGAGTCCGGATGTGTGGGTCCGACGAGTCCAGAAGTATCTCGTTCTTAGGATCCGTGGACATATCGGTGTGGTCCTGGAGTGTTAGCGCTCCATCATCGGAGCTCGACAACCCGTTGTGTGCAGTTGAGCTGTCCAAGGTTGAGGGCGGGAGGGAACCCGATACCATCGCTACTGGAAAAAGAATCGGTGAAACGAACAACACCTCCTGGTCCTTCCCGCCCCACTGCGCTCCCACATATTACGCACTGTCCATGACACACCGGAAGGGGGCACGCCGGCAGGCTCAAGAACGCTTCTGGTGGCCAAGAATTGAAAAGAATGTTCGCGGGGGGCAGGTTGTGTGTTACGGCGCTGCTGTTGAATGCGCAGTTTCAGCGTTGGTTGTCCATATATATTTGAGAGCGGTGTATCAAGCATCAACTTTGCCGACCTCAGTTGTCTCAATAAGTGCAGTGTACATAATTCTAATATTGTTTTTTTATTGCTGGATTAGAGTTGTAAACTTCATACTTGATAATTTTGGAAATTTCGCAATTTTCAGCATAGCTTGTTTCAAAAATTTGACAGCCGAAATAATAAAAAAATATTTTTCCTGGAATTACTACATTTTAAGTTCTTTTACGCGCAACAAACCTTGTTAAGAATCGGTGCAATGGTTGCCGAGATTTCTCCTTTCCTAGATGTATTTAGACGGCAGCTCCCGCGCGGCTCGCAGACAAGCATGACATGGCCAGGCTTTAACAAACTGCACCGCTAGCAAATTGTCTGCGGCACTGAGCCATTTCGCTTTCTTTCTCAACACGAATTAGTGACCCGTCCCGTCATGTGAATCCAGCTTTGACGACAACTTCCTAACGGATATGCAGCAAACTCAGTTTGTGTCTCCTGCGGGAATATGCTTCGCTCAACTAAACCAATTTAACGTTTCTGCTTCCGTATCCGATTATTCTGCTTCCCACCACGAGAAAAGCTAAGTTGCACAATATGATCCTCTATCTACAGTGATGCTGGGTTGGCTAGAAGGAAAGATGGACTAATCGACATGCTGATTGAGAGGATTTATTGATTTTAATGTTCCAACGCAATACCTGGGATTACTTAGTGTGGTTGCTCCTGAATAATTATGGCCACAAGGAACTATTTAGTGCCAAAACAAAGCCTTCAGAACTTGCGCAATTCTGAACACATGACAAGCGTTCTTGGTTTCCGCTTCCACTGGAATGCAGACACCAATCAAATCCGCCAACCCGTGTGCTTGGTATGGCAGAAGGTCAGCAACGGAGTCACCGCGGTGGGTCCGGGAAGGGCGTCGGCGCATTCCAAGGAGCGTTCCACTGCCATCATGTCAAAGACAGCGCGGTCCCGCTCAGAAGCAGTACGTCTTGCCCCCGATGGTGACGCAGTCTTCCGAATGCGGCACGTGCCTGTGCTTGAATACCCACAGCGCGTAGCAGGCTGTCAGCACGACAGGAACGATCACGATGGCGGCCCGCAGCAGCTGCGAACGCAGGAACCAGCCGGCGTACTTCAGGGCCCGAGTCACTGCCGCCAGTCGTAGTTTGATTGCTGGGGCGCCGTACTTGACCCACTAGAGCGCAACAAAAAATTGGAGAACGCTTAAGCTTCGCCTTTAAGAGTGGAACGCAACAGCATTCAAAGATCCCTGACTGCTTATCACGCATCCCGGCAACTGCAGCTTATGTAACCGTAATGTTTACCGGGAAACGCTGGCGGTGAACGCTATGCACGAAGGTGAGCTTTCTGGTGGTTTCTGGTTTTGCTCAACAGGAGCAAAACAGTGGGACAGTTCCGAACAGGTTCAATCAACTGTTTCATAATGGCTCGAAACGAAATCTATTAGCCTTTCCGCGGTGGTTAATTCGTTGAACGGTTCAAAGCAGTTCCATGCAAAACAAAGAAACCGTTCCTAACAATATAAATGCTTCTAACAGATATATTCTAACTAATCTCACAGCAGTATTAAATTCGCTGCTATTTTGAAAATTCTCACTATTCCATGAGCCTGAGCAATGCAAATTGAACAAGATATTCTGTGAAATGAGTCAAGCTCCAGATCTGTCGCGCAGTTCCTTCATTGGAGCATGTATAAAGAAAAGCCTGCAAATAGTTTTTTCATCTGTGCTGGAGGTTTTATGGCTGGTTAAGCAAACTTTGTCTACGGCGTGTATAACAAGCATGAAATAATATAGTAGTATTCAAGCCTCGTCTACTTCGCATCTCAACGTTGCTCGATAAAAAGCCTCTGCCAGAAGGTGGGCGTTTTGAAAGCCATTTTCTTTTGTCCGAGCAGGGGAACTAGTTACAAGGAGCTCCATGGCAAAGTAATAAATTAATAGTAGAGTTGCTACAGATCTAGCCAGCGTGATTGCCAGCCCTGCAGACCTATAGTGTAAGCATAGTATTCCAAAAAGCTGCGCTTCCGGGTGTCACGGAGAAATTATACACGCGGTATACAAGGTGTGCCTATTCGAGAGATATCAGCCAACTGAACGTGACTGTACAACGCCACGAAACAAATCACGGCTTGTTTCAACGCTTCCCGCTTTTCATGTGCAAGCGATGCAGCTAGTGCCCTCAAATATTGCGAGAAAGAAAAGACGCCAACACCCGAGTTCCACTCCCTTGCTGTTATAACCCTCTCTACGTGCCTGCTAAGCAAGTCAGCATGAAAATAGCTTTTTTAAGACTCAAGTACATCTCGACTAGCCAGTGTAACAGTCAGAGTGCTGGGACTCTATATTACGTCCTCTTGCAGAGCTCTTTTTACTCAGCAAAGCCGCGAAGTGCACAGAAGTGTACCACAATCCATGTAATCATTGCATGCAAGCTGAAATCCATCCTTAGTATCATATCTTCCTGCGTATGCGTTATTTTTTTACTATAGCACACATTGACACGTGCACTTCATCCTTTTCCAGGGATTGCTTTTCATCTGCTCACAACTTCAATGTTTTATGGCTCAACACAAGACACACCTGCGTGATTTGGAACGTAACAGAATGCTATTGTTGATTCTATGTGTTGTGTATGTTCTCATCGAGCCTTGCGTAATCAGATTGTATGCGTGACGCGATTAGTGTTGCACTTTCTGGAAGTTATGCGAGCACCAGCAACTACGCTGGAACATTCGGCGAGTCATGTATAAAAGCCGACGCACTTAACCCGCTAATAATATTTCCGACGCTCGACGAGCATGCGCTCCGCTATCATTGCGCTGAGTGTTACCTGTTTCGCTGTGCACAGGTTCACCTAATAAACAGCTTATTTCGTGACTTGCGTTGTGCCACTGTGCTTCCTCACCGTCACTACAACGTGACAATATTGTGTACAATAAATAAACGTGTCGATGCACATAAAATATTTACTGGACTTTTTAGAATGATTTACTAGTTATGTGCTGGGTGGGAATTAAGTATAACACAAGGAGAATAACGTTCGAAACTGCTTGTCACACCTCCGCAGTCTAGAAAGCGTCACCAAAGCGTCATGGACGCAGCAGAGACACTTTATTTTTCTCTTGCAGTGGTACAAGTCACTCGCCAAACTGGGACAATGCTCGTAACCAAGCCGTGCCTCAAAGCTATCCATTCCCCACTTGTTCCCACTTATGTCTTGCAGCGCGCTCTCATTCGTCAATACAGAGCTGTGTGGATTCTATCAGCAGGCGTCAATGATTCTGCAAAGCTCACCAACAGGACCTGTTCCATTGCCACGGAGCTGGCAGTACGAGTAGCTTTCACTTACATCTTCAAACAGCTAGTGATCTCCGCAGGCTCACGCGGTGCCCTGTTATCCCTGAAATCACCACATCCAACAACCACACCATCTACGACATAAAACACGCACACAGAAACTGATTGTGGTATATGCAGCACAGCCTTGCTCTGCAGTGGTTGCCTTCGCATTGCGGAGTAGCGGGCAATGTACATGCAGACCGTGCTGTTGATTCAGCACATAACTCCACAGAGCTACTCCTCTATTTATTCGAATATAAGGCGAGGTTATTTCCCCGAAATTTTAGCCTCGGAGTCACTCCCCGCCTTGTACGCGAATTTTGCCTTTAGGTGCGGCTTCACGGCAGCGAGAATTTCGCCTTGCAGTGTGGCTTTACTGCAGCGCACGCCATGTTGCCATGAAGCCACACTATAAGGAGAAAGTCACGTTGCTGTGAAGCCTCACCTGATGGCAAATTTCGCATATATACCGCACTCCACGTGTTGAAGTTTCCTTCGCCACCTATTTCATGATCGCCATTTTGCATTTTGGCTATGTTAGTAATTCAAGATTTCAGGTGATCCCCACCGAATGTCGATAATCCATCGGCCACTCTGTATCGCTGTATTTTGGTGTGCATACTTGTTTTTTGTTTTTTGTTTTTTTTCTTGAGTCCCCCCGACTGCACCCTCGCCTTAAATCATGACTTCCTTATAATCGAATAAATACGGCAACTTTCTCTTGGATCAGCTCTTTTGTTGCACGGCCCGCGCAGCGTGCTGTCTGGACTGACTCGGAGCAGCAGTACAGGTATAATTTATTTGCACTCACAATCCTATGTGCGAGTTTCGCATGCCATGTGGCCAACAGGCACGATCGGGCATGTCTACACCGAGTTCGTCTAAACGTCGCAAACACCAAACATTTCCTATTTAAAATCAAAACGCATAAGGTCGCCACTGTGCCTCGAGTGCAAAGTGTGGGACGACAATGCCCACTTTATCTGCGCTTGCAGGTTATTTACCCTACAAAGAACGGCCTTAATGTCCGCGCTGAACACTCCACAATGACCGTCCTCCCGTGAGCTAAGACACACAACAAAGGCATTTTTCAGTTCCCTTAGGGACACTGGCCTCAATGAGACACATTAGTCGAGTGTTGGTTGAGTGGTGTGTTTTGTGTATGTTGTGTGCATCTGTTGTGCAGAGTTGCGGAGTGGCAACTACGGAGTTTGAATGATTCCGGAATCATTCCAGACTTTTTTAAACACCAGGAATCTAATAGGAGTGGAGTGAGCGCACCAGTTGGACAGATGGAATGGGAAAGGAATGGACACCTAGTCTGTAAATGTTGATTTTAAGCGAGACTACCAAACTACAAAACTGGTAATTTTGTCATTCAGACTAAACTAAACTTGGCCAATTCATTGTGTTTCTTCTAGCAGTTCTTCCAGTATCCACATAGGTAACTACTTCTACCGCGGCATACTACGTGCCCATCCTACACTTCTGAAAAGCCAGAAACCTTTCTGCGTAGCATGGTTTAAGTGCGTTTAATAACAGCAACTTCTAGTTGTAAAAAATCACGTTGCAAATCGCTGCGCAAGCCCTCGGTAATTTTTGGAATGCGTACCATGTCTTTTCGCACGTTGTCGAGCGTCCAGAACGCACAAGAGGAGGAGGTCCGTGAGAGGTCCTGAAAAACAAAACGGTGCCCATTAACGTGCCACTAGATGTGAAGCAAAAAATATCGCACTGCAAAATATACCAGTGGCTTCATGCTGTAGCTTCACAGTGCAAAAAAATGAGGACACACGAGAAGACAGTGAGCGCTGAGTTCAGACCGAAATTTATTACACAGAGTCTTGTCTTCTTTTTTTTAAGCTGTCAAAACACAAAATGGACATGCTTGGGAGATAGTCTGATCACACGAACTGAGTATATCTTGCAATCTCATCACAAATTTGTGACTTCTACCCGCTCAGCTACGATATGTTTCTGGCGCTATTTAAATCCACAACATAATGCAGCCTGTGGATGTTTCACCGATATAGCATCCATGGCAGCACCCACATGTCACACAGTAGTCATGAAAAAAAAAACCTTTTAGCCAAAGAGTAGGGAAATCACTTGCACAATGAAGTTGTTCTACAATGCCTGAATCAGGGATTAGCGACAGTATCAGATGCAGGACTTAATAGTGCATTTCGGCTATTGGCAGCGTGACTCCGGTTATTGTGCGCTGGCACGTTTCACTGGTTCATAGATTACTAAATGCAAAGAAAAAAAAAATAGCTGCCTTAAAGAAGGTGCAGCAATCTACACAGTGTGTGGTGAAAAACATAAAGCAATACGTATTCTGCGGATAAAGGCATATCTTGCCTTTTTACCGTGCTGTTTTAAAATTTGCGATTATTCGTCGAACTGTAATGAACCAGTTTAAGTCGGTTCGTACCGTAACCCAAATCGAACTTAAGAGTTTCGCGGCTTAGAACCGTGTTGTAGAGCCATGGCTTGTAGCTTACTGTGTCTGTCAAACTCGGCGTACATGGCACATCCGGTGCTCGTTTGGACTTGAGTATACACAGCCCGAGGCAGGCACCATCAGAATGACGACTACCAAAGCAGCT